>NC_136374.1:2602500-2870000 GCF_037039965.1 Doryrhamphus excisus
TATTTTTCATCAAAATAGTAGTCATGCCAAAATGTTGTGTTGCTGCTGGATGTTCACAGTATCCGAGTGATACTGTCGTGGGGGTGCTGGAGCCTATCCCAGCTGTCTTAGGGCGAGAGGCGGGGTAGACCCTGGACTGGTTGTGAGGTCTGCGTGCTAACCACTAGACTAGGTTGTATGTTAAGTTTAAATTGAATACTTTGGAAAGAACGGGTGGGCCGTGTTCAAACACTTGGCGGGCCGGATGTGGCCCCCGGGCCGTAGTTTGCCCACCCCTGCTCTAGACCAAACATCATGGCTGGGTATTGGCTTGGGTATTACAAATATAAAGTTGATTTATTTGGGTGTTATTTCAGATAGATACATACAGAGATGGCCGAGGATGGAATCGAACTCAAGTCTCCTGGCTGTGTGGCCTGCGTGCTAACCGCTCGTACGCCGTTGTGCAGCCCTGAATCATAAAATTAATTTTCTACCGCTTATCCTCACGAGGGGCGCGCGCGAGAAAACCCGCACATGCACGGGGAGAACATGCAAACTCCACACAGAGATGGCCGAGGATGGAATCGAACTCCAGTCTCCTAGCTGTGTGGCCTGCGTGCTAACCGCTCGTATGCCGTCGTGCAGCCTTGAATCATAAAAGTCATTTTCTACCGCTTATCCTCACGAGGGGCGCGCGCGAGAAAACCCGCACATGCACGGGGAGAACATGCAAACTCCACACAGAGATGGCCGAGGATGGAATCGAACTCCAGACTCCTAGCTGTGTGGCCTGCGTGCTAACCACTCGTACGCCGTCGTGCATCCCTGAATCATAAAATTAATTTTCTACCGCTTATCCTCACGAGGGGCGCGCGAGAAAACCCGCACATGCACGGGGAGAACGTGCAAACTCCACACAGAGATGGCAGAGTGTGGGATTGAACTCGGGTCTCCTCGCTGTGAGGTCTGCGTGCTAACCACTTGTCTACCGTACAGCTGAATCATAACAATTATGCTAAAATGCAATCCATATGTGTCATAGAAGCAGAACAGAAAACTTTTTTTTTTACTAGTTCAGCAATATTTAGCATTATCAGTTGTGTTAGGTTAATGAATGAATTAATGGATTTTCCCCTTTGGAACGCCATTGTCGAACCAATCCACTAGGTGGCACTGCTGCTCGCATTAAACATTGTACAGCAGCCCATCCAAAAACAGTTGATCTGAATGAGCGCCAACATTTGGTGATTTCCAATAACCCATATTTTTATTATTATTATTATTATTACGTTACATGGTTTAACCCTGACATTTGCGGGCATACTGCGGATTCGATAAGAAGATCTGATTTATTTTAGCAATATTAAATGTATTGCGGAAAACTAACTAACAGTAACAACATCAAATTAAAAGCCCACAATGAATACACACCCACCATCCACCAGTATGAGCCTGGATCTCAGCTATTATGCATGAAAAATATGCACATTGGTACTCGGTAAGGTAATCAAAATTTACCTTTGGGTTCCCACATAGTATCGACATTTAGGGACAAATATACATATAGTATAATATACAGTATAGTAGTAGACTCTGCAGTATGGGAGAAAGTTAGCACAACAATGGTGCATTTGAACAAAGTGGGACGGGTCAACACTTGCAACAAACATAAACATGCAAAAACAATAGGTTGTAACTGTATATATTTTTAAAAAATAAAACATTTAAATCAAATTTGATGTGGTTATATACAACCCTTGCACCGTAATGTTCCCCACCCACACAGTGGTCAGAAATGTAAAATGCATGACATTTCTGCCTATTTTGTGTGTATTGTGTTTTTTTTTTTTTATGTACATCTCCCCCCCCACACCTCCGTTCCACAGGTATACTGATACCGCTGTGTGAATCAGGGACATGCACCCTCAGAGAGGCCATCATCATCGGAAGCATCCTCACAAAGTGTTCCATCCCTGTGCTCCACTCCAGGTAATGAGTCTCTCTCCTGAGACACACACACATATATACACACACACACACACACACACACACACCTTCTTCACATGCTGGTCAGTTTCTGTGAGACTGCAACATGCACCCTACTGTAGCGAGCGGCTCCCACCCACTTTCCTCCCAAAGTCAACTACGCTGTTCATCAGATCATTAAAAGTTTAAGAGCACGGCCTTTAAAACAGGGGACTCAAACTCACGGGGCCCGCGGGCCGCTAGTTTGAGGCCCCCGCCTTGATATGAAAGTTTAATTTGTTTAATGAATGAATGAATGAATGTTTAGTTTGTTGTTTGGTTTGCTTATTTATTTTTCCATCTTAATTTGTGTAGAAAAATTAAAAAAAAATAACATTAAACGTTTATTTAATAATTTAAAAATAAATAAAAATTAATTTAATTTGTTTCATTATTTTTTTGATTTGCATATTTATTTTTCCATCTTATTTTGTCGAAAAATAAAAATTAACATTGAATGTTTATTTAATAATTTAATAATAAAGAAAAATTAATTTGTTACATTTGTTTTTTGATTTGCATATTTATTTTTCCATCTTATTTTGTCGAAAAATAAAAATTAACATTGAATGTTTATTTAATAATTTAATAATCAAGAAAAATTTATTTGTTTCATTTGTTTTTTGATTTGCTTATTTATTTTTCCATCTTATTTTGTGTCGAAAAATAAAAATTAACATTGAATGTTTATTTAATAATTTAATAAAGAATTTATTTGTTTCATTTGTTTTTTGATTTGCATATTTATTTTTCCATCTTATTTTGTCGAAAAATAAAAATTAATATTAGGCGTTTATTTAATAATTTAATAATAAAGAATTAATTTGTTTCATTTGTTTTTTGATTTGCATATTTATTTTTCCATCTTATTTTGTCGAAAAATAAAAATTAATATTAGGCGTTTATTTTATAATTTAATAATAAAGAAAAATTAATTTGTTTCATTTGTTTTTTGATTTGCTTATTTAGTTTTCCATCTTATTTTGTGTCGAAAAATAAAAAAAATAACATTAAGCGTTTATTTAATAATAAATACAAATTAATTTCTTAATTGGTTTCGTTTGTTTTTTGATTTGCTTATTTATTTTTCCATCTTAGTGTCGAAAAATAAAAATTAACATTGAACGTTTATTTAATAAAGAAAAATGTATTTGTTAATTTGTTTAATTTGTTTTTTGATTTGCTTATTTATTTTTCCATCTTATTTTGTCGAAGAAAAAAAATTAACATTAGGCGTTTATTTAATAATTTTATAATAAAGAATTAATTTGTTTCATTTGTTTTTTGATTTGCATATTTATTTTTCCATCTTATTTTGTCGAAAAATAAAAATTAACATTAGGCGTTTAATAATTTAATAATAAAGAAAAATTAATTTGTTTCATTTGTTTTTTGATTTGCTTATTTATTTTTCCATCTTATTTTGTGTCGAAAAATAAAAATTAACATCAAATGTTTATTTAATAATTTAATGATAAATAAAAATTAATTTGTTTCATTTGTTTTTTGATTTGCTTAATTTTTCCATCTTATTTTATGTCAAAAAATAAAAATTAACATTGAATGTTTATTTAATAATTTAATAAACAAGAAAAATTAATTAGTTAATTTGTTTCATTTGTTTTTTGATTTGCTTATTTATTTTTCCATCTTATTTTGTGTCGAAAAATAAAAATTAACATGAACGTTTATTTAATAATAAAGAAAAATTAATTTGTTAATTTGTTTCATTTGTTTTTTGATTTGCTTATTTTTCCATCTTATTTTGTGTCGAAAAATAAAAATGAACATTAAACATTTATTTAATAATTTAATAATAAATAAAAAATAATTTATCATAATTTACAATAATGTAATGTTTTATCAGAGAACCAAAAGCACTGAAAATTTTTAAAAGATTAAAGACACACCTCACATCAGGCTTTTAACTAATATTTTTAAACTTTTCTTATGTTTTTTACCTTTTTAATCCTATTTTATGCTTTTAGTCTTTAGCTTTTAACTCCAGTATTTCCGCAGTTTTTGTTTTTAATTCTGTAAAGCACTTTGTGTTGCATGTCTTTGCAGGAAAAGTGCTATACAAATAAAGTTGATTTGATTTGAAAAAATGTAACCTTGGCGGTCCTGATGGATTCCAACGTTACTGGCATGACAAGGAGATCCAATCGGTGCCATCATGATCCTTCGGTGGAACAATCGGCTATGTGGAGATGTTGCAGGGGGCATCCCTCGGTGACTGAAGGCCCTCACCTGTGTGGTCCGGAATGACAGATAACGGACACACAAGTAGTTTCGCGCCTGGGAAGTTTTATCAGCAGCCTCAGTGAGAAATCTTTAGTCTATTCTTGTATAAAAGTTTCCAGATTATTATTGTATGAAGTACATTATTGCCAAAATGCATATACATTTACATATAATCAAATGTATGACCATTTTCCAGGATGCGGTGCAGCGTTTGGGAACCCAAGTTAGAACATGCTACGTTACAAAAGCAAATGGGCGAGGTCAGCGCTGCGGTGGAAGGTTGCGTAACATTTTTATCGCCTCTCCCTTTCAGCGCCACGATGCTCAAGTTGGCAGAGATGGACTACAACGGCGCCAACAGCATTTTCCTGCGTCTGTTGCTCGACAAGAAATACGCCCTGCCTTTCCGTGTCCTAGATGCCTTGGTGGCTCACTTCCTGTCCTTCCGCAGCGAAAAGCGCGAGCTTCCTGTGCTCTGGCATCAGAGCCTGCTCACGCTGGCACAGCGCTACAAGGCCGACCTGGCCTCGGAACAGAAGGAGGCCCTGCTGGAGCTGCTCAAGATACAAACGCATCCTCAGGTCTCGGCGGAGATCCGCAGAGAACTGCAGAACTCTGAGTCGCGGGATGTTGAAATCGGGCTTCCTGTTACTCTTGATATGGACTGACAATTCTTTTGTTTCAGGTTGTCATTCTTTAACATGGGGGACATGTTAACGCTTAAAATCACCATAACTCATTGTAATTTTGATTATGAATACATGTTTATGCAGCAATCTGAATTAAAAACAAACAGAATACTTAATAGTCGGATATGAGGATGACTAATTACTACTGTGTATTTTTAAAGCTAATACTATCACTGTGTATGTTCTGGATCATTCATCTGTAGAAAATGGCTCCTAACATATTAATCGTAATTTCAGGCTCAAAATAGCCTATTTTATATAGTGGTTCCATTTTCCGTATCTTAACTGTTATTCACGGTAGCTTCCAATTTGCTTCATTTGGCGCACTTCTGTTTAACTTATTAGCTCATTAGCCACATTAGCATGTTAAGCTAATGAACTGCTGACGACACGCTCCACACTTGTTAGCTTGGTGAGCTTATCCAAAGCTGAATACTTATAAATATACTTGTTTTTGTATTATTTAGATATTACACACACGTTGGAAGTGATTTATTTTTTATTGTTGCTCACTTAAATCGAGCTAACATTGAAAGAGATGTCGAATGTATGCTAGCGGCTAAGCTAACTGACTCTCAGTTAGCACATTGACCTAGCAGCTAGGTCTGATTTTCGGTGGATTGTTTTTAGCTAAAACTATCACTGTGTATGTTCTGGATCATTCATCTGTAGAAAATGGCTCCTAACATATTAATTGTCATTTCAGTCTCAAAATAGCCTATTTTATATAGTGGTTCCATTTTCCGTATCTTAACTGTTATTCACGGTAGCTTCCAATTTGCTTCATTTGGCGCACTTCTGTTTAACTTATTAGCTCATTAGCCACATTAGCATGTTAAGCTAATGAACTGCTGACGACACGCTCCACACTCGTTAGCCTGGTGAGCTTATCCAAAGCTGAATACTTTAATAAATATACTTGTTTTTGTATTATTTAGATATTACACACACGTTGGAAGTGATTTATTTTTTTATTGTTGCTCACTTAAATCGAGCTAACATTGAAAGATATGTCGAATGTATGCTAGCGGCTAAGCTAACTGACTCAGTTAGCACATTGACCTAGCAGCTAGGTCTGATTTTCGGTGGATTGTTTTTATTTTTTTTGCTTTAGTTTCTCCAAAATATGTCGCTACACGACGTGTCTCCAAGGGCGGGGATCGACCCAGCTCTGGTAAGTGACCCACGGGTTATCCAGAACTTGAGAGCCTTGGAGGAGAACCGTGGGTCCTCCATTTTTACTAGCATCCAGCAGGCAGGCATCTACCACCGCATAAGGAGGACACTAACAGCGTGGATGCTCCAGGTATTCTAACGAGGTTTGTTTAAAACTGAAAATCCACTTCAAATCACGGTGCTGTTTTAGGTGTGCGAGGAGCAGAAATGTGAAGAGGAGGTGTTCCCACTCGCGGTCCACTACCTGGACTCTTACCTGAGCATCCATGCCGTGGAGATGTGCGACCTGCAGCTTGTGGCTGCGGTCACCATGCTGCTGGCTTCCAAGATGAGAGAGACTGTTCCTCTCATGCCCTGGAAGCTCTGCGTGTACGCTGATGACTCCATTTCCGTGGCAGATATCCTGGTAAATGTTGACATCACAACACAAATCTGCGACATATAAAATTATTCGTCATTACCCTCGCGAAGGTTCCGGCTTTGGGCTTTCTGGAGTCGTTAGGTGTGCCTAATGAAATGACCAATGGCTGCGTTATTTTCACACTCACCCAATGTGAACTCCTATAAAATGCAACTTTAATGACCCCAATGTGCCAAAGGTAGCATTTAGACACAGGGTTACATTCCAGTAACCGTTTTATTACGCTATGTCTTCTCAGCCACAGGGTCTCAACCTGTGGGTCGGGACCACTCAGTAGGTCGCGGATCCATTGGCATTAAAATATGTAATATACAAATGATGTACAACTTATTTTGAAGTAAAATTAACCAATAGTTTAGTCATATTCCTCTTATACAGTATGTTTATTGAAGCTATAAGTGAAATATTAGATTTTGTTGCCTTATTTAATGCACTTTTTATATTTAATTTGATTTAATGCATCATTTGTATGCATGTAGTTATGTGACAAAAATGCCTTAATAAATTCCTTTAAAATGCATCTTCGACATACGCTTATGTACTGTATGTGTAAAGATAAAAATAAAGTAAAGTATAAACATGAAGGACTTTGTAGTTCAAGTGTAACATAGAAATAAATAAATGCATGTATAAATTAATGTAAAAATTAAAACTGTAAAAAAATTAGTAAAATAAAAGTGGTAAAAATTTTTATAAAATACATTCAGGAAAAAAATGTCAAACAAAAGTGTAAAAATATTAAATATAATAAAAACGGCATAAGTAAATATAAAAATGACTTAAAAGTTTCTAAAATAAATAAGAATAAAACAAAAAATTACAAACTTAAATAAATTAAATAAATAAATAAATGTAAGAATTACTTAAAAGTGTAAAAAAATAAGAAAAATAAAAGTGGTAAAAATTTTAATAAAATAAATTCAGGAAAAACATGTCTGAAACAAAAGTGTAAAAATATAAAATAAAATAAAAACAGCATAAGTAAATATAAAAATGACTTAAAAGTCTCTAAAAAAATAAAAATAAAACAATAAATTACAAACTTAAATACATAAAATAAATAAATAAATGTAAGAATTACGTAAAAGTGTAAAAAAAAAAACAAGTTAAATAAAAGTGATAAAAAATGTAATAACATTAATTCAGGAAAAAAATGTCTGAAACAAAAGTGTAAAAATATTAAATAAAATAAAAACAGCATAAGTAAATATAAAAATGACTTAAAAGTTTCTAAAAAAAATAAGAATAAAACAATAAATTACAAACTTAAATAAATAAAATAAATAAATAAATAAATGTAAGAATTACTTAAAAGTGTAAAAATAAATGAGTTAAAATAAAAGTGATAAAAAATGTAATAAAATTAATTCAGGAAAAAAATGTCTGAAACAAAAGTGTAAAAATATTAAATAAAATAAAAACAGCATAAGTAAATATAAAAATGACTTAAAAGTTTCTAAAAAAAATAAGAATAAAACAATAAATTACAAACTTAAATAAATAAATAAAATAAATAAATACATAAATGTAAGAATTACTTAAAAGTGTAAAAATAAATGAGTTAAAATAAAAGTGATAAAAAATGTAATAAAATTAATTCAGGAAAAAAATGTCTGAAACAAAAGTGTAAAAATATTAAATAAAATAAAAACAGCATAAGTAAATATAAAAATGACTTAAAAGTTTCTAAAAAAAATAAGAATAAAACAATAAATTACAAACTTAAATAAATAAAATAAATAAATAAATAAATACATGTAAGAATTACTTAAAAGTGTAAAAATAAATAAGTTAAAATAAAAGTGATAAAAAATTTAATAAAATTAATTCAGGAAAAAAATGTCTGAAACAAAAGTGTAAAAATATAAAATAAAATAAAAACAGCATAAGTAAATATAAAAATGACTTAAAAGTTTCTAAAAAAAAAAAAAGAATAAAACAAAAAATTACAAACTTAAATAAATAAAATAAATAAATAAATCCTTATGTGAAACATAAACACGTCCTGTGCTGGAAGACACAGCCATCCCGAGGAGAGCGAAAAGTGTTGTCGCTGCTGTTGTTGTTGACAGTGTATCAATGTATGATCAGGGCTTCATCGTCTAAATAGATTTTTAACTAATTTTCTGTTTTATAATGCACAAAAAAGGGAAACAAATATATGTTAATGTGTCAAATGATGATTGGGAATGACAAAATTCCCCCCAAAATGCAGTCCCCAACTCAATGAGCATTGTAAAATGTGGGTTCCAGGTTAGTATATCCAACTTCACATTCTGTAGTATTGTCCCTTGACAACAATAATACTCTAATACTGTAAACAAATGTGAAGGGTGTACTCACTTTTGTGAGAGATTGTTATGTATGAATCCACTCCCCATGTTTCCCCACGGGGTCCTAAGGTTAATAGGACAGAACAGTAGAAAAACATGTTTGTGCTGCACAAACATTCCTCTGGAGCTTTTTTTTTTCCAGTCCACGGGATCATTTATCTTTTCAAGTCTGCAAAATGTCTCTTAAATAGCAGCTTTTGGTTAAACAGGCTGCAACAGGTGTGTATGAATAACCATAAATGTAAAAGCACTGCCAGTCAACTTGTGTGTGTTTGCAGCAGTGGGAAGCTTCTGTGGTTTCCAAGCTAGGCTGGGCCCTGGCCTCCGCCGTGCCCTCGGACTTTCTGGAACCGATCCTTCACTCGCTGTCCTTTCTTGAAGCCCGGCACCTTCCCAGCTTGCGCCGACATGTCCACTCTTACGTGGCCTTGGCAGCCATCGGTGAGTTGAGTTACATAACCAAGTTACATAAAATCCCAAAATGACAATATGAATTGGGAGCTGATAAGAACACAGAATAGTACCACCAAATATTTGGTTTCTACAAAACATACTTCAAGGATGCCTTCTGTTTTCCCAGGCAGAATGATTATTAGACAAATATTTACATAACTGAAGGGTGGAGTAGCTTTTATGTCTAGCGAAAACACTTAATAGCTGCCGTTATACAGAGCAATTCAGCTAGTTTTTTTTATCAAGATTTCCACAGTCAAAAGCAGGTACTGCAAGTATTTGTAGACATTACACACTTGGAAATGACCAGGAGAGGAGAGGAGCGTCCGCCGGGTATTTGAATCTCTGATTCAGGAGGAGAAGTGTGGTTTGGTCCTGGTCTTGGACCAACTCTCCACTCTTGGCAGGGTCCTTGAGGGTGTATGGGAGTTTGGCCAACTAGTCTAAATGTGTTTTTTGTGGACTGGCAGAAGGTTTTCCTCAAGGAATCCTGTGGGGAGTACTCTGGGAGTATGGGGTATCGGACCGCCTAATTCAAGGCGGTTCGCTCTCTGTATGACCAGTGTCAGATCTTGGTTCTGATTGCCTGCAATAAGTAGGACTTGTTTCTAGTGGGGCCCTTTGTCACCGATTCTGTTCATGACTTTTATGCATGGGTCTGAAACTCAATTTACCTGGGGGCCACTGGGAGCTAGGGCAGGGGTGGGCAAACTACGGCCCGGGGGCCACATTCGGCCCGCCAAGTGTTTGATATGGCCCGCCCAATCTTTCCAAAGTATTTCATTTAAAGTCAACATACAACCTGGCATCATGGCCTGAGCCAACCTTTTGATGGTTTTATCAATTTCCTTTTTTGACATGGTCTGTTGTTTACAAAGTGCTCCTGAAAAAATGGACACAAGCACATAATAATAATAATAATAATAATAATTATTATTATTATTATTATTAGATTATTATAATTATTATGAGAACTATTATGATTATTATAATTATTATATTAATGCTAATTATTATATTAATTATATATAATATTGTTATATTTGCATATTTTACATAATAATTATTATTTTAATTTTATTGTAATTATTATAATATTTTATTATTTTTAAAATATTTAAATATAAATATAAAATAATAAATAATAATAGCAGATTGCATGACAATTTTACAGATACAATAATATCAGGTGGACTGTTACGTGTAAAATATATAGTCTGCGGGCCGCGTGTTTGAGACCCCTGCTTTTATGGACAGAATTTCTAGTCGCAGCCAAGACCTTGACGGATTCCGTTACTTATTGTGTGGAAATATGGGCTAATAACTATAAAAGCGATCTTCACTCGCTAAATGTACTGCAAAAAAAGGTCAGTCAGGATAATTCATAATGCCGCCTGCAGAGAACATACTAACTCCTTATTTCTAAAATCACAAATACTTCAACTTGCTGATATAGTTCATCTTCAAACAGCTAAAATAATGCATAAGGCTAAATTAAAATTAAAATTTAAATAAAAAATATTTTTATTTTTATTTTTATTTTTATTTTTATTTTTATTTTTATTTTTATTTTTATTTTTATTTTTATTTTTATTTTTATTTTTATTTTTATTTTTATTTTTATTTTTATTTTTATTTTTATTTTTATTTTTATTTTTATTTTTATTTTTATTTTTATTTTAAAAATAAAATAAAATAAAATAAAATAAAATAAAATAAAATAAAATAAAATAAAATAAAATAAAATAAAATAAAATAAAATAAAATAAAATAAAATAATATAAAATTAGGAAAGCAGGAAGTGAACAAATGTAACAGTTACTGATTGTAAAAGTACCAGATGGAGGGGTAGGATTTAATAAGCTTTGCTTCTTCCTACTCCTTTTGGACATGTGGAACTGGGAACTGATTATGGGATGCACTCAATTGTAATCTGATGCATGTTCAAATGAAATAAAACCATTACCATTACCATTACCAAAATCAGCACCTCCAAGTCTCCGGGTCAGGGATGAGATCCTGCCCCAAGTGGAGTACCTTACAATCTTATGAGTGATGGAAGGATGGAATTCAAGATTAACAGATGTATTGTTTCATATTTTGTCACATTTTGACATTTTTCTTATGGATGAAGTTGTACATTTTAGTTGCTAACCAAAAGGAGTATTGTTCAGGAATCTGCTGCTTTTCCCTGCAGTCATTCCAAAATTGTTGAAATTGGGGGACTTTTCCCAGGGACAGCAGCGCACACAAAGCAGCCATAAGTTTGGCTGCGATGTGTCAGCATTCAGGAGCCAGAGAGCTGAGTGAGTGCAATTCCGCATTGTGTGCAGTGAATGAGCGCAGCAGTCCCCCTATTCAGCCCACTCTTCTCACGAAGCTCTGTGATGCCGCCCCAGGCGACACGTCACTGGGATACAGTCAGGCCGCTTTTACACCCATCGGGACATTAAAGCACCCAAAAAAGTTCCAAAAAAGACTCCAGACCCCTTTGCCCATTCACCAAGGTGTGTGGGGAAGGATTGGATGGCAGACCGAGTGTCTCTGCACTTCTCCTCCCTAAGGCGTGAAGATAATATGTCACATTGTCATAGCCGAGCAAACGACAGCTTTTAAAGTGCTTTCTTTGTCCGTCAGGGTGTGTCGACAATGGCAGCATCCGTCACATTTATCCATCTTCCTCTTCTTACTGGATTAGTGTGTTATAAAGGGAACTACAATAGGAACTTCAGCTTAGAAAAAGTCATACTGACCGTCTTTTTAAGGATATTAAATATGACTTCTGCGTTTTATAAAGTTCTTCATTCTTACGTTTGGCTTCTGCATTTTTCACCTGTGGAGCATTTGGATGAGTTAGACCAGGGGTCTCAAACTCAATTTACCTGGGGGCCACTGGAGCTAGGGACTCTGGGCAAGGCTGGACCGCATCAGGTTTTCCCCCCATAAAACAAAAAAAACGCATTTATTAAAAACAGAAAAATATACAAACTTTTTCAGTGTTTTGGTTCCGATTTTCTGCAATAAAAGCTCTAATAAAACATTCCACTGTTCTCAAATATCTTAATTTTTATTTTTCTACACAAAATAAGATGAAAAATTAATAAAGAAAATCAATCAATCAGTAATAAATAAATATAATAATAATAATAATAAAACGGCAAACAATAATAATAATAACTTAAGAAACCACATATAGTTGGTGGGTAGACAAATTACTTTTTTTCAGATTAAAATGAACAAAGCATTATTAGAGCCCTGTAGACATAACAAAACACGACTATAGTCACATTTATGCTCTTTTTATTTACAACATATTGCGCAACTGCAGGGTCTTGAGACACATGCTAACTCGCAAACTAGAGAGCTAGCGACCTAAACGGTAGCCTTCAAGTTATTTCCTTTAAACTGAAATAGCAAAAAACTTACCACTTCCACACGGATAGGGAGGATAACTATTAACAGTTATTTAACCTTTAACATGAACATTAATCAAACGTAATAATTTTTTCTGGGTACATGATACCATACAGCAGGGGTCTCAAACTCAATTTACTTGGGGGCCACTGGAGCTCGGGTCTGGGTGAGACTGGGCCGCATCAGGTTTTCCCAAAAAAAAAAAAAAAAAACGCATTTATTAAAAACACATTTTTTTTTAAAACTTCGCTTTGGTTCCGATTTTCTACAATAAAAGCTCTGATAAAACATTCCACTGTTCTCAAATATCTTAATTTTTATTTTTCTGCACAAAATAAGATGAAAAATAAATAAACAAATCAAGAATAAAGAAAATCAATCAATCAGTAATAAATAAATATAATAATAATAATAAAAACTTAAGAAACTACATATAGTTGGTGGGTAGACAAATGATTTTTTTCAGATTAAAATGAACAAAGCCAAACCATACAGTAGGGGTCTCAAACACGCGGCTCGTGGGCCAAATGTGGCCCGCAGGACACTAGTTTGAGGCCCCCGCCTTGATATGAAAGTTTAATGTTAGTGCGGCCCGCGCAAGTTTGATATGGATACTGTATGGTATCATGTACCCAGAAAAAATTATTACGTTTGATTCATGTTCATGTTAAAGGTTAAATAACTGTTAATAGTTATCCTCCCTATCCGTGTGGAAGTGGTAAGTTTTTGGCTATTTAAGTTGAAAGGAAATAACTTAAAGGCTACCGTTTAGGTCGCTAGCTCTCTAGTTTGCGAGTTAGCATGTGTCTCATGTTTGAGACCCCAGAGTTAGACTTTCTTTAATTTTTCACTATTTATGTGACCCTTGCTGGGCCCCGATTCAATTCCATTTGAGACTCAAAACCGTGTTTTTTTAACTATTATGATCATTTTTCAACCCAAATGTTGAAAATTAGCCTCCGTTTCACAGTTTCCTATTTCATAGTAGGAGCCTTGGTGGAGGCCTACACTGTACTAAGTGATATTGCAGTAATACTACGTCCTCATTAAAGTATTGTTTTGTGGCCAAATACTTTTTGCACAGTACAGTGTTTGATAAATACTATTAATTACTGGTATTTACGTACTATGTGTTGTGTTTTCTATTCATGTCTTCCCAGACTTGAAGTTTTCCGACTTCCTGCCTTCCACTCATGCGTGTGCTTGCGTTTGCGCTGCAAGCCAGAGGCTCGGCGTGGCGGACTCGCCCGAATCACTGCTCAAGTTTCTGGCCAAGCTCCTGGTCATCGATCTGGTGAGGCTCACGTCCACGCGCTAACTCGCATTTTACTGCATATGTTATTATTGATCACCGATCAATTCTGAACCTGTTCTGTCGTATTTGACCCGGGGCCAGGACGCTCTCCTCCTCTGCTACAAGCAACTACAGAAGACACTGGATCTCACCCTGATTTCTCCTATCCGAGACACTGTTTGCACGTCGGAGGTCAGCCACGCCCTCGCCGATGTTGACCGTGTTTTATTGACGCCTGGTGAAAGCCAGCTGGAAACTCCTCCCTCCCTGCACAGGCAAGTGTCAGCCACATGCGAGAACAAGATGGAGCAGGCCTGAATGTCTTTTTGCCCACACATATTTGATTCGCTAACGTGGGCCGCAGATGTGACTTTTCTATTCCGTTGCTGCCCGTTTTGAGGTATTGTGGTACGTTTAGCATCAACATTCATTGTTTACACACGCTACCTAAAACACTCTTTAACCTCTACTATACCGAACCCAAACGTTTTGGAAGTCGTGCATGGATGGGGGTGTCCAAACGTTTGTCCATATGCGAGGAATTTATAGTATCTCAAGAAAAGAGCTGCATTTCAGGATATCGGTGAAAAAGCCTTTTTTCAGCGTATTCATATCTTGACTTTATTGCCACCATTTTTTACCCAACTTAATTGTCCAAAAATTCCATCTTTATTTTGTTTTCTTTCTAATAAACACCTTAAAAATATATTATAAATATATGAAATATATATTATAAAATATATTATAAATATATATAAATATATCATAAATATATTTCAACTTAATGTAATGACATTATATTTCATAATTACAATTTTATTCCTACAAAATTGCCACCTTTCTCACTAGAATACAATTTTTGTCTTAATAATTTAAACTTCTTTATTATGAAATGATTAAATTACATTGTTTTTGTTTTTTTTAAATTTTTTAACAATTTCAACATTTTGATAAATGTTCTTTATAATATTCACTTTTCTGTATGTCAACTTTATGCTTCTAAAATGTTATTTTTCCTCATACTATATGTTCACATTGTCAAATCATGACATTTTCTTGTTAGATTGCAACTTTTTCTCCTAATACTTAATTTTTTGTTGCATTTTCCAACAATTTCAACTTCCTTCTTGTAAACTTTCTTCTTGAACCTTACACATTTTGACCTTTTCCACAATATATTTCTATATTTCACATAACTAAAATGTTATTTTTTCTCATATTATATTAATCTAGTAAAATTACTACTACAACATTTTTCTTTTACTATTTTGACTTTATTGTTGTAAAATATCAGATGTTACCGTTTTCGCCGTTTAGTTTTTCTTGTTAATGTGCCATTAAAAAGTTATGGGCCGCACTTTGGACACCCCTGATTTATGTATGTATTTGTATGGGGACTAAAAAACTGCAGTCATAGCTTATTTTGAAATAAAATATTCTCTCTACTGCAGGACATTTTATTATGTGAAGACAATTCCATAAAAGAGTTGGAATGTAAATGATTGACAACGCGAGGCAGCAACGATGATGTTTTTATTGATTTCCTCATCCCAGTCACAAGAATGTTGCCGATCTCATCTTTGAACTAAATGATCATGAAATTCCGACAAGAAAAACAACACCCCCTTCCATTCCTGAAATGACAAGAACTAGTAGCTGAAATTTTGAGATTTTCTACGCTCTTTACAGTCAACATCAGCATTCCTGATAAGCTTCAGTTTGTCAAGGAAGAACACAAAACAAAATTAAAGTCCATTCCAGTTTCAGGAGGGAAGTGCACTTCATGGTTTTTGTGCAGGTTTTCTTCCAAAGGGTCATTTCACCCTAATTCTGACACCTTTTGGTGATGCTTTTATTCACTACTATGTGCTCAAGTCAAGAACTAAATGGCTTTTTTTTTTTGGAGGTGAGATATTTCTAGAACAAGCAGTTGAACAGCATCGTGTGGGAACCTCGAAACCCTGAGCCGTAACCTAAAAACACATGAGCGCCATCTTTGGTATTTGCTTTAACACTTCCACATTTAGCAAATAAAGCTCGTCATATACAGTAGGTCAACATCACGAGTGTTAGGGCCACATTGGGGGGAAAAAGTTGTGAAATTACGAGAATCACATTGTACGGATATGAGAAAATAATTCAAAAATCTATGACAAAATAAATCGGAAATTTATAAAAATAAAGTTGTACATTTCTGAGAAAAACATTTTCGAGTTTCAGTTGGAAATTTGCGAGAAAAGTCGTAAATTGGTGACAACGCTCAACTGACACATTCTCTTAAGTTTACTACTTTATTCCTATAAATGTATAACTTTATTTCTCGTAAATTTCCGATACAGTTGGAAATTTGTGAGAATAAATTTACGAGGAAAAAAAGGTTACACATATCGTATGAAAAGCGGGGATTTTTTTTCCTTGAAAATTTACAGAAATTTGACTTTCTTGTAAAATTTAAAAAAATTTACAGGAAATTTACGAGAATAAAGTCAAATTAACGCAATTTTAAATTTAAGTCATACAATTACAACTCGCTTTATTTATCGGAAATTGCAGATAATGTTGGAAATTTGTGAGAATAACGTGCTAAATTTACGAGGAAAAAAAAGGTTATACATATCGTATGAAAAGCGGGGACAAAATTTTTTCCTTGTAAATGTACAGAAATTTGACTTTTTCTTGTAAAATTTAAAAAAATTTACGAGAATAAAGTCAAATTTACGAAATTTTAAATTTAAGTCATACAATTACAACTCGCTTTATTTATCGGAAATTGCAGATAAAGTTGGAAATTTGTGAGAATAACGTGCTAAATTTACGAGGAAAAAAAAGGTTATACATATCGTATGAAAAGCGGGGACAACATTTTTTCCTTGGAAATGTACAGAAATTTGACTTTCTTGTAAAATTTAAGAAAAATTCCAATAAATTTACGAGAATAAAGTCAAATTAACGAAATTTTAAATTTAAGTCATACAATTACAACTCACTTTATTTATCGGAAATTGCAGATGAAGTTGAAAATTTGTGAGAATAACGTGCTAAATTTACAAAGAAAAAAAAGGTTACACATATCGTATGAAAAGCGGGGACAACATTTTTCCTTGTAAATGTACAGAAATATGACTTTTTCTTGTAAATGTATGAACTTTTTCTTGTAAAAAAAATTTACAAGAAATTTAAATTTAATCCATACAATTACAACTCGCTTTATTTATCGGAAATTGCAGATAAAGTTGGAAATTTGTGAGAATAATGTGCTAAATTTACGAGGAAAAAAAAGGTTACACATATCGTATGAAAAGCGGGGACAAAATTTTTCCTTGAAAATGTACAGAAATTTGACTTTCTTGTAAAATTAAAAAAAATTTACAGGAAATTTACGAGAATAAAGTCAAATTTACGAAATTTAAATGTAATCCATACAATTACAACTCGCTTTATTTATCGGAAATTGCAGATCAAGTTGGAAATTTGTGAGAATAACGTGCTAAATTTACGAGGAAAAAAAAAGGTTATACATATCGTATGAAAAGCGGGGACAAAATTTTTTCCTTGAAAATGTACAGAAATTTGACTTTCTTGTAAAATTTAAGAAAAATTCCAATAAATTTACGAGAATAAAGTCAAATTAACGAAATTTTAAATTTAAGTCATACAATTACAACTCACTTTATTTATCGGAAATTGCAGATGAAGTTGAAAATTTGTGAGAATAACGTGCTAAATTTACAAGGAAAAAAAAGGTTACACATATCGTATGAAAAGCGGGGACAACATTTTTCCTTGTAAATGTACAGAAATATGACTTTTTCTTGTAAATGTATGAACTTTTTCTTGTAAAAAAAATTTACAAGAAATTTACGAAATTTAAATGTAATCCATACAATTACAACTCGCTTTATTTATCGGAAATTGCAGATAATGTTGGAAATTTGTGAGAATAACGTGCTAAATTTACGAGGAAAAAAAAGGTTACACATATCGTATGAAAAGCGGGGACAAAATTTTTTCCTTGAAAATGTACAGAAATGTGACTTTTTCTTGTAAAATTAAAAAAAAATTACAGGAAATTTACGAGAATAAAGTCAAATTTACGAAATTTAAATGTAATCCATACAATTACAACTCGCTTTATTTATCGGAAATTGCAGATCAAGTTGGAAATTTGTGAGAATAACGTGCTAAATTTACGAGGAAAAAAAGGTTACACATATCGTATGAAAAACGGGGACAACATTTTTTCCTTGTAAATGTACAGAAATTTGACTATTAAAATTTTATGTCAAATTTACGAAATTAAAAATTTAAATGTACATAAATTTGACTTTTTCTTGTAAATGTATGAGTTTTTCTTGTAAAAATTTAAAAAAATTTACAAGAAATTCACGAGAATAAAGTCAAATTTACAAAATTTTTAATTTAAGTCATACAATTACAACTCGCTTTATTTATCGGAAATTGCAGATAAAGTTGGAAATTTGTGAGAATAAAGTTTTAAATTTATGAGGAAAAAAAGTTGTAAATTTGCACGGATAAAGTCGTAAATTTACAAGGAAAAAAATTGGAACTTTGCAAGAATAATAAGAATAATAAGACAATAAAGCTGTACATTTCCGTGAATAGCGTGACAGTTGAGCGGCGCTCAGTCGTATGAAGTCTCAAATTTTTGACTTTATTTTCAAAATATGACTTTTTTTTTTTTCCCTTCAATGTGGCCCCGATACTCAATTGTACAAAACAGATCCTGCATTGAGACTAGGAAAAAAAAAAAAAAAAAAGCAAACAATCTCTAATCTCTCAAAGCGCAGGTCCAACAGGTTCTTCTTGTTAGGACTCAGTGTGTCATGAGAACTATTCAAGTCCACATCATTTCAAAAACAAATATGAATTATAAATAACCGTCCCTGTCACGAGCTTTTGTGGATTCTTAAATAACGAGAGTGCGCTCTTTGGCATGGTGAAATATTTACGTCGTAAAATGCAGTAAAAGTAGCCCTCATGTGATAAAAGCGCCATAAATACCTGTCAAGAGTTTTAACCTGAACAACATCTGAGCCAGGTTACATAAAAACTGACACTACAGTTTACATTCAAGGTGTTTTGGTTTTGGTGGCACTTTTGGCTCTCTTACAGTGGAACCCGTGACTCATGTCGACGTACCCGAGAAACAGTTAACCAAAGACCATAAAGCTTTGGGGTAGAAAATTTGAGGTTGTGGACCGGGCAGATATGCACATTAATATTCAAAAACGTTAAATAGATCCTTAGCTTTTTTTGTATTCCCACATAGCAATCAGCGTTGGGACCAAATAGGAAAAATCTAGCTAAATCTTTCTGTGTATGGGAGAAAGTTGGATGGTGCGTTCAAGGATCATCAAACAAAGTTGGACGGGCTTTGTGAATTTTGTAATAAAATAACACATTTTTGCACCTAAAGTTTTCCGGTGATAAGTGTAAACTGGGTATATTTTGTAAATTGCTGCAATAGAATCAATTTTTTTTAATGCTTACTTTGCACTGAACAGGAAGTCATTGTGTGCTGGTTTTAATGTTGTGTAATTTATGTTTTTGGTGACATAAACTGACCCATTTGGGTTTTGGACTGGAAGTTGCTGAGCTGGTCAACATAAACGGGTTCCACTGTATCCCTTTTTTTTTGGTATTGTGCAATTCCTGATGTTGGCGACAGCGCGGCGGTAATTTGTCACGATGCACTTTGGCCTCGAGTGTCAGAGTCGCTTGTGCGCTGCTCATCTTGCTGCGGGGCTGTTAATAATCAAGGCCTGCTTGTACGCCTCGGTCACATTGTCACAGTCTGTAATGGAGAAGGCGCTGTCGGCGACTCCGGACTCGTAGCAGCTCCAGGGTCTCTGTATCCCATCTCCCAGAATACGATCTTCCTGGATGTCTAGGAGGTTGTCGGCGGATACGCATGCTCTCATAACGGACCTGTTGTTTGCTTTCGCCGTATGCGATGGAGGTCCGACGCGGTCTGGAAGATCCAATCGGTCAAAGGACTCCGAGGACAGAATGCTGTCCTTGCTGATGGCTCCGCTTGGTTTCATTCTGGTTCCTCTGTGCGGTAAAGAAACCGCTAACTGATCCAGGGAGCCGAACTCCTGCAGCCCGCCTGAGGAGAACTTTCCGTTTCGCTTTAGGATGCCTTTTCGGTGCGTCGGTGCTGACGGGAACGCTTTACAACCGGAGTCACTGCTCTCAGGAGAGGACGAGTAGTAGCCCGACTCCTGTTCTGCGGGTTTCTTGAGGATACCTTTGCGAGGTTGAATTGCTGTGGATACGTCACCGGTTGCGGGGTTCAAACCCAATATAGTCTTATCGTCCGGCGAAACCGCACCAGACTCGCTTATCACTTTCTGTTTCACACTGTTTCTTCTTTTTAAAATCCCCTTGGAAGGCCGAGCGTCTGCGGACGCTTCGTGCACCGGATGGGAGACGTTGTTCTCCTTCCGTGATCTACGTAGTGAGCGTTGGCGCACCACATCGCCGCCGCTGCCCTGCGGCCGGAGAAGGCATCGCATCTTGGAGCCGTTCTCCAGCAAAGGCCTCGATGTACGCCGCAGCCAACTGGCGACGCTCGCAAGCCCGGCTGTGTGCGGCGTTGGCGTGGATGTCTTCTCCTCAACCGGGCTGCTTTCCGTGTCATCCAGGAGGGACTCCCGGTACCCCCAGTTAAGCCACCAGTGTCCTGCGATTTCTTCTATTGTCGCTCGGCGGTCCGGGTTTACCATCAGCATCCAACGAATCAGGCCACACGCGTCTGGTTGGGCGCAAACGAGGTTAAAAACAAACGTATGTTACGACGTGAAATAATTCAACACCCACCAGAGGGTTTGTTTGGTTTGCGGTAGTTTCCCGTGCTGATCTGCTGCACCAGCGCCTTGTGGTTGTTTCCGTCAAAGGGCATGGTGCCGTGGACCATCGTGTACAACAGCACCCCGAGGGACCACGTGTCCACCTCCGGACCACGGTACGGGCGCCCATTCACAATCTCCGGGGACGCGTACAGCGGGCTGCCGCAAAATGTCTGCAGGTATTCGTCTCCGTGGTAAAGATTGGACAATCCAAAGTCTGCAATCTGGAACAAAAAGGTTACGGTTTCATTTCCAACCAGAATAACATATTTGGGTTCATATTTGTGGGCGTCTGGGACAGACTAATCGGATTTACAGGATATCCTATGGGCTGCACGGTGCTCGAGTGGTTAGCACGCAGGCCTCACAGCTCGGAGACCTGAGTTCAATTCCACCCTCGGCCATCTCTGTGTGGAGTTTGCATGTTCTCCCCGTGGATGCTAGGTTAATTAGCCACTCCAAATTGTCCATAGGTATGAATGTGAGTGTGAATGGTTGTTTGTCTATATGTGCCCTGTGATTGGCTGGCCACCAGTCCAGGGTGTACCCCACCTATCGTGCCGGAAGACAGCTGGGATAGGCTCCAGCACCACCCGCAACCGTCGTGAGCATAAGCGGTACAAAATGACTTTTATGATTCAGGGCTGCAGGTTGAGTGGTTAGCACGCAGGCCACACAGCTCAGAGACCTGAGTTTGATTCCACCCTTGGCCATCTGTGTGTGGAGTTTGCATGTTCTCCCCGTGCATGCGTGGGTTTTCTCCGGGTACTCCGGTTTCTTCCCACATTCCAAAAAAACATGCTAGGTTAATTAGCGACTCCAAATTGTCCATAGGTATGAATGTGAGTGTGAATGGTTGTTTGTCTATATGTGCCCTGTGATTGGCTGGCCACCAGTCCAGGGTGTACCCCGCCTCTCGTCCGAAGACAGCTGGGATAGGCTCCAGCACCCCCGCGACCCTCGTGAGCATAAGCGGTAGAAAATGAATGAATGAATGATTTGGTTGAGCTGGTTTCATAATTATACCTTTTGAGGTATAATTGTTAAGTTGGTGTGTGATGAGTTTAGTGTTCTTTGTAAGAACACTAACACATTCCAAAAACATGCTAGGTTAATTGGCCACTCCAAATTGTCCATTACCATTTACCCCGCCTCTCGCCCAAAGACAGCTGGGATAGGCTCCAGCACCCCCCACAACCCTCGTGAGGACAAGGGATGTTACAGGGGTTGTCGAGAATAAAGTCAAATTTACGAAATTTTAAATTTAAGTCATACAATTACAACTCGCTTTATTTATCGGAAATTGCAGATAAAGTTGGAAATTTGTGAGAATAATGTGCTAAATTTACGAGGAAAAAAAAGGTTACACATATCGTATGAAAAGCGGGGACAACATTTTTTCCTTGGAAATGTACAGAAATTTGACTTTCTTGTAAAATAAAAAAAAATTACAAGAAATTTACGAGAATAAAGTCAAATTCACGAAATTTTTAATTTAAGTCATACAATTACAACTCGCTTTATTTATCGGAAATTGCAGATAAAGTTGGAAATTTGTGAGAATAACGTGCTAAATTTAAGAGGAAAAAAAAGGTTACACATATCGTATGAAAAGCGGGGACAACATTTTTTCCTTATAAATGTACAGAAATTTGACTTTTTCTTGTAAATGTGTGACTATTTCTTGTAAAATTTTAAAAACATTTACAATAAATTTACGAGAATAAAGTCAAATTTACAAAATTTTACAATCACAGCTTGCTTAATTTATCGGAAATTGCAGATAAAGTTGGATGTCATTTCCATTCATGTGGGCTATTAATAATAATAATTTATATGTACTGTACACAAAGTGTAGGGCAAAGTTACCAAAAGCTGTATACCTTGACGTTGCCGTTGCCATCCAGTAGAATATTCTCCAGTTTGAGATCCCGGTGTACTATTCCATTCTAGGACAAGAAGAGAGCCATATATCGGTATATCAGTCCATATGGGTTATTTTCACCCCGACATTATCTGTGAAATTCCACACATGCCAACACCACATCATTTCAATGGCAGGTTTTCTACATTACATAAAAGGATGATTATTTTTCTCCGGGTTGGAACACATTCCTATGTATTTTTTTCCCTCCCCCCTTCGGTGTGTGTCAGCTATGCTTCATTGTCCTTGGCTCTGCAGGGGGGCATGCCTTCCACTAATGTTTGCTTTGCCTTAAAAAAAACCCATGTAGGTCATCTGCTCCTTAAAAGGAGACAACACTTGCAGCCAAGGGGACACTATGACAATTTATTTATAAAATAAAGTTATAAAAGTTAGAAAATAACTTTATTTATAAAATGTAATGGTAATGGTTTTATTTCATTTGAACATGCATCAGATTACAATTGAATGCATCCCATAATCAGTTGACAGTTCCACATGTCCAAAAGGAGTAGGAAGAAGCAAAGCTTATTAAATCCTACCCCTCCATCTGGTACTTTTACAATCAGTAATTGTTACATTTGTTCACTTCCTGCTTTCCTAATATAATTTAAGGGATTTATTAGGTAAATTTTGTTTTTATTTTATTATTTTAGTTTTATTTTAGTTTTATTTGTTTTATTTTAGTTTTATTTTAGTTTTTTAAATGTATTTTTATTTTATTTTATTATTTTAGTTTTATTTGTTTTATTTTAGTTTTATTTTAGTTTTTTAAATGTATTTTTATTTTATTATTTTAGTTTTATTTTAGTTTTTTAAATGTATTTTTATTTTATTATTTTAGTTTTTTAAATGTATTTTTATTTTATTATTTTAGTTTTATTTTAGTTTTTTTTTGTCACATACCAACATACGAGGTGATATGAGCATCCAATGCCATAATGGGTACCATAGTAAGTGTCAATATAGTGATATATATAGCACATCATGACTGGTTCAAGACTCTTCATCCTTGTATTTAGCAAATTTATTTTATTCATAAATTTATTTTATTAATTTTTATTAATTTTTTTTAGTTTTTAAAATTTTTGTAAATTTTTTTGATTTTTTGTCTTGTACCAAAGTACTGGGTGATATGAGCATCCAATGCCATAATGGGTACCATAGTAAGTGTCAATATAGTGATATATATAGCACATCATGACTGGTTCAAGACTCTTCATCCTTGTATTTAGCAAATTTATTTTATTTATAAATTTATTTAATTAATTGTTATTAATTTTTTTTTAGTTTTTAACATTTTTTAAAAAAATTTTAAATTTTTTGTCTTGTACCAAAATACTGGGTGATATGAGCATCCAATGCCATAATGGGTACCATAGTGCGTGTCAATATAGTGATATATATAGCACATCATGACTGGTTCAAGACTCTTCATCCTTGTATTTAGCAAACATCAACTGCTTGTATTGTTTCTTGAATTGGCTCATCGTTGTGCATTGTTTGATTCCCTTACTCAATCCATTCCATAGTTTGATTCCACATACTGAAATGCTATGGCTAGCATAACGTAGTCCTAGCATAGAAGTGTTTCAATGTACTTCTTCCCTGAGATCATATTTCTCCTCTCTTGTAGAGAAGTATTGGATGACATTTTTAGCTAATTGCTTATTTTAGCCTTATGCTGTTTGAATTTGAACTATATCAGCAAGTTGAAGTATTTGTGATTTTAGAAATAAGGAGTTAGTATGTTCTCTGTAGGCGGCATTATGAATTATCCTTACTGGCCTTTTTTGCAGTACATTTAGCGAGTGAAGATTGCTTTTATAGTTATTAGCCCATATTTCTACACAATAAGTAAGATATGGTAGAACCAGAGAGCAATAAAGCAGGGGTCTCAAACATGTGGCCCGCGGGCCAAATGTGGCCCGCAGGACACTAGTTTGAGGCCCCCGCCTTGATATGAAAGTTTAATGTTAGTGCGGCCCGCGCAAGTTTGATATGGATGCTGTATGGTATCATGTACCCAGAAAAAATTATTACGTTTGATTCATGTTCATGTTAAAGGTTAAATAACTGTTAATAGTTATCCTCCCTATCCGTGTGGAAGTGGTAAGTTTTTGGCGATTTAAGTTAAAAGGAAATAACTTGAAGGCTACCGTTTAGGTCGCTAGCTCTCTAGTTTGCGAGTTAGCATGTGTCTCAAGACCCTGCAGTTGCGCAATATGTTGTAAATAAAAAGAGTATAAATGTGACTATAGTCGTGTTTTGTCATGTCTACAGGGCTCTAATAATGCTTTGTTCATTTTAATATGAAAAGAATAATTTGTCTACCCACCAACTATATGTGCTTTCTTAAGATTTTATTATTTGCCGTTTTATTATTATTATTATATTTATTTATTTATTACTGATTGATTGATTTGTGTTGTGCCAAATGCTTGACATGGACTTTGACAATGTAATTTACTGTGTAAATATTACCTAGCCAACATTTAAAGCAGCTCCACTGTGTGACGGTGTGCATGTGTGCTTGTTCTGTTCCATCACTTCCTCATTAGCGACTCTGAATGTGTATGTGTGTGTGTATGTGTGTGTGTGTGTGTGTGTGTGTGTTGGGGAGGCTGGCCTTCGGCCCCGACACTACCTCTCTCTCTCTCTCACTCTTCAGTGTTCATTTCCCTCTGCATTGTTCCAATCAGCCAGATGACAGTTAATAATGGTCATTATGTAACAGCGGGAGGTTGTGGCGCCCCACCAGCTGAACAACTGGTCCGAGCGGAGCTCCGTGTCATTAGTGTGCGGCGATGAGGAAGAGGAAGCGCTTGGACGAGATGTTGGGTCATGCGAGGTTAGCTGCGAGATGCAGGAATCGAACCTTTACCTGATGGCAGTAGTGCACGGCGGACACGATCTGTCTGAAGAAGTGTCTGGACTCCCGCTCGGAGATGGTTCTCCTGTCGCAGATGTAGTCGTACAGGTCCCCTCGGCTGGCGTACTCCATCACGATCACGATTTTGTCCTTGTTCTCGAACACTGAAAAAAAATTAACGATAGTCGATTCAGTTAATCCCAATAATCAAATTATTGAGGGGCGGCACGGCGGTAGAGTGGTTAGCGCGCAGACCTCACAGGTAGAAAGACCAGGGTTCGATTCCACCCTCGGTCATCTCTGCATGTTCTCCAGGACTCTGGTTTCCTCCCACATTCCAAAAACATGCTAGGTTAATTAGCGACTCCAAATTGTCCATAGGTATGAATGTGAGTGTGAATGGTTGTTTGTCTATATGTGCCCTGTGATTGGCTGGCCACCAGTCCAGGGTGTACCCCGCCTCTCGCCTGAAGACAGCTGGGATAGGCTCCAGCACCCCCGCGACCCTCGTGAGGAAAAGCGGTAGAAAATGAATGAATGAGTTCTCCTATTTTGTGTGGAAGTGGTAACTTTTTGGCTTCTTATTTTGGCTTTCCCCAACCTCGGCCATCTCTGTGTGGAGTTTGCATGTTCTCCCCGTGCATGCGTGGGTTTTCTCCGGGTACTCCGGTTTCCTCCCACATTTCAAATGCTAGGTTAATTAGCGACTCCAGATTGTCCATAGGTATGAATGTGAGTGTGAATGGTTGTTTGTCTATATGTGCCCTGTGATTGGCTGGACAGCTGGGATAGGCTCCAGCACCCCCGCGACCCTCGTGAGAATAAGCGGTAGAAAATGAATGAATGAATGATTCGATTGAGCTGGTTTCATAATTATACCTTTTGAGTGTTAAGTTGGTGTGTGATGAGTTTAGTGTTCTTTGTAAGAACACTAACACATTCCAAAAACATGCTAGGTTAATTAGCGACTCCAAATTGTCCATAGGTATGAATGTGAGTGTGAATGGTTGTTTGTCTATATGTGCCCTGTGATTGGCTGGCCACCAGTCCAGGGTGTACCGCGCCTCTCGCCATAAGACAGCTGGGATAGGCTCCAGCACTTGTGAGGAAAAGCAGTAGAAAATGAATTAATGAATGAATTTGCCTTATCGTATTACATGGGGCAGTGGGCCATTACTGCCCCCTGCAGGAATGGAGGGGAATTGTACTGCCTTTGCGTGTCGGGATTTTTTCAAAGCATCTCATTAGATCGTGTGGATTTGTGTCACGTGCGTGTGTTGTGGCGTGGACTACGGCTGATTAGGATACAACACAAGGATCGTGACAATCATGCACCGGGGCGGAGAATGTTTGCGCCAAAGTCAGAAAAAGGGGGCGCTGCAAGACACAAGACCATCTCTCTCTACCCCCGCACACAAACACACTCGCGCTCCATCGCTGCTGTTGTGATGCAACGTGGAGTCAGCACTTATGTAACCGAGCTTCGGTTTCCACAAAAGAATTGCGTGACCTCGCTCAGAATCCAAACAATCAGAGCGCGATGGAGGGAGATCTGTTTGCGGGTATCACGTTTCACTCCGCATTCGTCCCTGGAATATTCAACACAAACACATCGCTTGATGTATTGCTGCCATATCTACCTTCATAGATGGTGATGATGTGCGGGTGACACAGAGACGACATGATCTCGATTTCTCTGCGAATGTGAACCAGGTCTTGTTCATCCTTGATCTTCTCCTTTCTGATGGACTTTATAGCAACCTTCCAAAAAACAAAACAAAACAAACCATATCAACAAATTATTACAATTTTTGATCAGACTAACCACGGTTTTCAAATTAATTCATTAACACTAAACTCATCACACACCAACTTAACACTCAAAAGGTATAATTAGAAACCAGCTCAACCGAATCATTCATTCATTTTCTACCGCTTATTCTCACGAGGGTCGTGGTGGGTGCTGGAGCCTATCCCAGCTGTCTTCAGGCGAGAGGCGGGGTACACCCTGGACTGGTGGCCAGCCAATCACAGGGCACATGTAGACAAACAACCATTCACACTCACATTCATACCTATGGACAATTTGGAGTCGCCAATTAACCTAGCATGTTTTTGGAATGTGTTAGTGTTCTTACAAAGAACACTAAACTCATCACACACCGACTTAACACTCAAAAGGTATAATTAGAAACCAGCTCAACCGAATCATTCATTCATTTTCTACCGCTTATTCTCACGAGGGTCGTGGTGGGTGCTGGAGCCTATCCCAGCTGTCTTTGAACGAGAGGCGGGGTACACCCTGGACTGGTGGCCAGCCAATCACAGGGCACATATAGACAAACAACCATTCACACTCACATTCATACCTATGGACAATTTGGAGTCGCCAATTAACCTAGCATGTTTTTGGAATGTGTTAGTGTTCTTACAAAGAACACTAAACTCATCACACACCGACTTAACACTCAAAAGGTATAATTAGAAACCAGCTCAACCGAATCATTCATTCATTTTCTACCGCTTATTCTCACGAGGGTCGTGGTGGGTGCTGGAGCCTATCCCAGCTGTCTTTGAACGAGAGGCGGGGTACACCCTGGACTGGTGGCCAGCCAATCACAGGGCACATATAGACAAACAACCATTCACACTCACATTCATACCTATGGACAATTTGGAGTGGCTAATTAACCTAGCATGGTTTTTGGAATGTGGGAGGAAACCGGAGTACCCGGAGAAAACCCACGCATGGGGAGAACATGCAAACTCCACAGAGATGGCCGAGAGTGGAATTGAACCCTGGTCTGTGCGCTAACCACTCGTCCGCCGTGCCGCCCGGTCACCGGTAATAGAGGCCAGCAAAATGATCAAGTTAATTTTCACTTATTGTGTCATTCATTCATTTATTTATCTATGTATTACCATCCCGGGGGGCCTAGTGCCCTTTTTCTGAACAAAACATCGTGTCATGTTTTCAGCTTGCAAGATCTTGTGACCCCGATCCCCCGCCCTGCCCCAGGGCCAGACGGACAAGGGTCAACCCGGACCCTCTTCTGCAACATTCATGGATTTCACGGCGACCAAGGGCTGAAAAGAGGTAGCAGCTGATTGTTATTTCTATCTAATTTATCATAGTCTGTTACAGTCGATTTGTTTACTATATTTGGTCATGTCTACTGGGCTCTAATAATGTAAAAAATTATTTAGAGCATGGGGTCTCAAACTCAATTTACCTGGGGGCCACTGGAAAAAAAAAACGCATTTATTAAAAACAGAAAAATATACAAACTTTTTCAGTGATTTGGTTTTTTACAATAAAAGCTCTGATAAAACATTCCACTGTTCTCAAATATCTTAATTTTTATTTTTCTGCACAAAATAAGATGAAAAATAAATAAACAAATCAAGAATAAAGAAAATCAATCAATCAGTAATAAATACATATAATAATAATAATAAAAACTTAAGAAACCACATATAGTTGGTGGGTAGACAAATGATTTTTTTCAGATTAAAATGAACAAAGCATTATTAGAGCCCTGTAGACATGACAAAACACGACTATAGTCACATTTATACTCTTTTATTTACAACGTATTGCGCAACTGCAGGGTCTTGAGACACATGCTAACTCGCAAGCTAGAGAGCTAGCGACCTAAACGGTAGCCTTCAAGTTATTTCCTTTCAACTTAAATAGCCAAAAACTTACCACTTCCACACGGATAGGGAGGATAACTATTAACAGTTATTTAACCTTTAACATGAACATGAATCAAACGTAATAATTTTTTCTGGGTACATGATACCATACAGCATCCATATCAAACTTGCACGGGCTGCACTAACATTAAACTTTCATATCAAGGCGGGGGCCTCAAACTAGTGTCCTGCGGGCCACATTCGGCCCGTGGGCCATGGGTTTGAGACACATGCTAACTCGCAAACTAGAGAGCTAGCGACCTAAACGGTAGCCTTCAAGTTATTTCCTTTCAACTTAAATAGCCAAAAACTTACCACTTCCACACGGATAGGGAGGATAACTATTAACAGTTATTTAACCTTTAACATGAACATGAATCAAACGTAATAATTTTTTCTGGGTACATGATACCATACAGCATCCATATCAAACTTGCGCGGGCCGCACTAACATTAAACTTTCATATCGAGGCGGGGGCCTCAAACTAGTGTCCTGCGGGCCACATTCGGCCCGTGGGCCATGTGTTTGAGACACATGCTAACTCGCAAAGTAGAGGGCTAGCGACCTAAACGGTAACCTTCAAGTTATTTCCGTTCAACTTAAATAGCCAAAAACTTACCAGTTCCACACGGATAGGGAGGATAACTATTAACAGTTATTTAACCTTTAACATGAACATGAATCAAACGTAATAATTTTTTCTGGGTACATGATACCATACAGCATCCATATCAAACTTGCACGGGCCGCACTAACATTAAACTTTCATATCAAGGCGGGGGCCTCAAACTAGTATCCTGCGGGCCACAGTTGGCCCGCGGGCCGCGTGTTTGAGACCCCTAGAAAACCTGTTTATGGTTACACACATACATATATATATACACACACAGGCATTCCATTTATTAACATTGATTCCTATATTGTAGAAATTCATTTATCACTATCAGATCTGGAACCAAATGTGAGTGTGAATGGTTGTTTGTCTATATGTGCCCTGTGATTGGCTGGCCACCAGTCCAGGGTGTACAGAGACTCTCGCCCAAAGACAGCTGGGATAGGCTCCAGCACCCCCGCGACCCTCGTGAGGAAAAAGTGAATGAATGAATGAAGGTCTGGAACCAATTAAGCGCAATAAGCGAGGGATTTCGTCTCAAACAAAGCAAAGGAGTGCAGGGTCAAGCCTTGTCCGATCTAAAGCCTCCTAAAAGGAGCACTAAGCCATCAGAGTGCCTTCAGGCATTAAAAAAAAAGGGTTTGTGCATCCATGTGTCGAGAGCTGGGATGCCAGGCATTCCTCGCCGCGTCATCCGCTCAGCTTCAAGGTTAGGAAGCATCATGAGGCACCAGGGTGTCCTTCTCATCTGAGGAGCCTCCAGGCGAGCAGACAGGAGCCGAGCGAACAAAGCGGAGACTCGTCATATCAGTTCTGCCGTGAATCACCCGTCTGGTCTGAGACGCGTCGTGCGTCAGACGCGCCTTTTCCTGGCTTCTGCACACTCAGGTTTCCTGCTTTTGTTTGCGTAGCTGTCAGACGGCCTGCCGGACTCATGATGACTTCACGCTCATGTGAGGTTATCAGCGTGTGTGTGCGCCCTTTGTCGCCGTCGGTTTGCTCTACGCACTCGGCACCCACAGGCTGAAAATCTTTCGGCTCCAACACAAACACACCCGGGCTGCGTGTTTGCACGCCACCCACACGCTAGAAAAACAACCTAGCATGCTGTCCTCCGCCTTATAAGGAGCTTTTGTTTTTATTGGCCATTGACTCTTTGTTAGCAGCTTTGCACAAAAGTGGCATGGATTCCATTTTATTGATTGACTCGGAAGAAATATGCAGATTTTGCAGGTTTTTTGTTTTTCCACGTGGATATTTTATTTTATTTTATTTTATTTTATTTTATTTTATTTTATTTTATTTTATTTTATTTTATTTTATTTTATTTTATTTTATTTTAAATTTAATTTAATTTAATTTAATTTAATTTAATTTAATTTAATTTAATTTAATTTAATTTAATTTAATTTTTAAATTATTTTAATTTTAAATTATTTTAATTTTAAATTATTTTAATTTTAAATTATTTTAATTTTAAATTATTTTAATTTTAAATAAATTTAAATTAAATTAAATTAAATTAAATTAAATTTCTTAAAAATAATCAAACAAATACTGCCCAAGTCGTCTTAAAGGGGATCTATTATGCTCATTTTTCAGTCCTTTGTATTGAGTTGTGGACTCCCGTAGAGCAGTTACACACAATAACCCGCACAGAAGTTCCTCTAGTTCCTCCAGAATCAGCACCTATTCAGCTGTATTTTTTTGGATTCCGTGGTTCCTGTGAAAACGGTCTGTTTTAATTTATTCCACCCATTCCGCCCGCCTCCAGACACGCCCACTCCGCTGTGGTTGGTCACATTCCCAAGTACTTATGATTTCTAGTGTTGTGCCGCTACCTGCGAACCCAATGTTATAGGAATTGATAAACGGTATAGGAGTTGATAATAAACGGGGATTTATCGTTTTTTAAATGTCTGCTATTAACATTCAGCCATAGGTGTTGGATCCCGAATCCGATCCGGAAGTAGAGACTGGGCGGTCCGAGGTTTCTCAAGAAAAGAGGCTACGTCAAGACGTCTCTGAATGGTAAGTAGCTTTAGCATTTGCGGGACTACCAGTGTTTTAAAAACATGGGAAGAGCCACTCTATGCACACTCTATAATGCTACACAGACAAGCGCTTTTGCTCCATGATTTACACTAAATGAATACAGTTAGGACTAGGCAATCAGGAACTCCAACCTCCAGTGCAGGGGTCTCAAACATGCGGGCCAAATGCGGCCCGCAGGACACCAGTTTGAGGCCCCCGCCTTGATATGAAAGTTTAATGTTAGTGCGGCCCGCGCAAGTTTGATATGGATGCTGTATGGTATCATGTACCCAGAAAAAATTATTACGTTTGATTCATGTTCATGTTAAAGGTTAAATAACTGTTAATAGTTATCCTGCCTATCCGTGTGGAAGTGGTAAGTTTTTGGCGATTTAAGTTGAAAGGAAATAACTTGAAGGCTACCGTTTAGGTGGCTAGCTCTCTAGTTTGCGAGTTAGCATGTGTCTCAAGACCAGGGGTCTCAAACACACGGCCCCCGCCTTGATATGAAAGTTTAATGTTAGTGCATCCCGCGCAAGTTTGATATGGATGCTGTATGGTATCATGTACCCAGAAAAAATTATTACGTTTGATTCATGTTCATGTTAAAGGTTAAATAACTGTTAATAGTTATCCTGCCTATCCGTGTGGAAGTGGTAAGTTTTTGGCGATTTAAGTTGAAAGGAAATAACTTGAAGGCTACCGTTTAGGTGGCTAGCTCTCTAGTTTGCGAGTTAGCATGTGTCTCAAGACCAGGGGTCTCAAACACACGGCCCCCGCCTTGATATGAAAGTTTAATGTTAGTGCATCCCGCGCAAGTTTGATATGGATGCTGTATGGTATCATGTACCCAGAAAAAATTATTACGTTTGATTCATGTTCATGTTAAAGGTTAAATAACTGTTAATAGTTATCCTCCCTATTCGTGTGGAAGTGGTAAGTCTTTGGCTATTTAAGTTGAAAGGAAATAACTTGGAGGCTACCGTTTAGGTCGCTAGCTCTCTAGTTTGCGAGTTAGCATGTGTCTCAAGACCCTGCAGTTGCGCAATATGTTGTTTATATGTTTTATATATGTTTAATTTGTCTACCCACCAACTATATGTGGTTTCTTAAGTTATTATTATTATTATTACGTATATTTATTTATTACTGATTGATTAATTTTCTTTATTCTTGATTTGTTTATTTATTTTTCATCTTATTTTGTGCAGAAAAATAAAAAGTAAGATATTTGAGAACAGTGGAATGTTTTATCAGAGCTTTTATTGTAGAAAATCGGAACCAAAGCACTGAAAAAGTTTGTATATTTTTCTGTTTTTAATAAATGCGTTTTTTTTTTTTTGGAAAACCTGATGCGGCCCAGTCTCACCCAGACCCTAGCTCCAGTGGCCCCCAGGTAAATTGAGTTTGAGACCCCTGCTCTATTGCTCGATGGTGGCGTCTTTGGGAATTGTAAACAAATGTAGCTTTCCCTTCATTGCTAGCAATGTAAAGTACATTTATAGGTCAGAAAAGTAGAAAACACATAATAGGTTCCATTTAATAATGGTTGGTCGTCGCCAAGTTGTGCGCTCCATTTTGTATATTTATCATATTATAGGATTCTTTAACACAACAGCGTATTGGACTATAAATTAACATTTTAAAAGTGTCCTGCAGGGAAAGTCTGCATGCTAATGAGCTGTTTTTCTCTCCAAAAAGTGCTACTATGCGCTTTTTACATATAGACTCTCCAACGTAATACACATAACAATAAGGGTGGGAATGCTAGCATAATTATGGGAGTTATCGTGCTAATGTTACATTACATTTGAACAGCGACATCATGTGTGTTAGCGTATTGCATAAAGAAAAAGAAAATCATCCCGAGACATAACTTATGTAAACAATATGGCTTTTATTGCGGGATTGTTACGTGCAATTTGGTGCCGATTAGGATTGTTTGTGCTTCCGAGCGCCCCGCGTCATTCCCGTTCTACTGGTTGCACTCAAATTGCGCGGCAGTCCGAAAAACAAGTGCGGTTCAAGTCAAAATTGTTACTTTGCAATGCAAATTACGTGTTTGTGATTCACACGGATACAAAACAAAGCAGTGGAATGTTGGATTTATTTACTAGCGGGCTAAAGGCTACTTAGCTTATTGATGGTATGACAGTGGGCTCAGGAAGAACGTCTGCAGGGGTGATTTTTTAGACACTAAGTCACATCCTGCTGTGTAGTCAGTTGTGTGTGTGTGTTTGTGTGTGAGTGAGTACACGACTCAACATGTACCCAGACGTGACAAACGTGGGAGAAAAGGAGGAGGAGTGGGGGGGAAACAAGATATTGGCTTCTAAGCAGGGGTTGGTAGGATCAATATAAATATCCATAGTATTGGATTGATGTGATGATATTCATTTATTGTCATTTATTATTTACAAATGCTGTCATCCTTTGCTATATCGTGGTTCAGAAACGAATTAATTCATTATGCTTGTACTCATAACATACTGAAATGCAAGTGATGCATAGTATTCGAGCCTCTACGTCAGGGGTCTCAAACAGGTGGCCCACAGGACACTAGTTTGAGGCCCCCGCCTTGATATGGGTTAGGGTTAGTTTAATGTTAATGCGGATGCACTCAATTGTAATCTGATGCGTGTTCAAAAGAAATAAAACCATTAGCATTAGCATTAGCATTACAAGACAGGTGCTCCAGTCCTCAGGTAAAAAATGCTAACGGCAAACTAGCATCTTGTTGAGTCTTTTGTAGCCAAATTGAGTGCTAGTAATCCTTACTTCTGTCTGAGGCTAACTGTTAGCGATACGTCATGTTACTCCGCGAGATAAATAGATTTTCATGCTAGCTTCAATAATAATAATAATAATGATATTGCTATAGCTAGGTTGGTATACAAGTCAATCATGTAAATGGAACAGTTTTGGGGAGTTTTTTTTGGAGGGCTTTAGCATCAAAATTTCCAATGAAGTCTGTTGTTAGCTAGCTCATATTAACTCGTTTTTTCGTGCTAGAATGCACAGAAATGGGAAAGAAATGACTGGCGGTCCTTTGGGGTCAAAAAGAGAGTTGATTATTTTGCAGTATTGACTTTATTTTCCTCAAATAACAATATATTTAAATAATTGAAATAATTAAAATACAGTAAAGTCTCGTTATATCGATATCGGTTAAAACAAATTACTGCTTATTACGATACTATTTTCATTTCCCGGCAAATTTCTAGTCTTTTATGATATAATTAGCTCCGTTAGTACGATACCCGGTTATTATGATAATCCGGTTACTACGATGCCCTTTTCATCTCCCGCCAGCCAATTTGGTCTGCTTATATCGATACAAAAGCAGCTTAAATCAATCTTTGCTTAAGGATTTCAATACCAAAAAAGAACACGGCCAACGGCTGCTTCCAGTCAACTTTATTTTTCACACTTCCACCACCAGAGTGCAGCACACACAGCGGAAAACACCCGTCCCTCGCGCCTACCCCTCCGGGTGGCAACACCTTCCCTATCGATAGTTCCGGGGTGAATTATGTCCCGGTAACCGGTAATCACTACAGCGTAAGTTTATTTTTATTTACTGTAGTACAAAATGTATTGCAGTACAAAAGCATGCTAGATACGCAATCCATGAACTCAAGGAGAAAATTACATGCCATATCAAAGATCCGCCCACTTTTAATGCAGTTCTGCGCAGGATCGGATATATGGATAGTCCGGTTATATCGGTATTTTTTCCGACTCCCGAGAATATCGATATAACGAGACTTTACTGTAATACACAACAAGTGAAATGCATGCGTGCACACGTACAGGGGTCGATACCAACACTTGAGCATCGCTCACCCCTCCTTCCCAGGCACCGAGACCCTCCCAGGAAATATTTAGGTCAAAAGAAAGCGGTGGAAAACCCTGAGCATTCCAGCTGTCGCTGGGCGAGATAATGAACCTTTGAAAAGAAAGGCCTTGAAATGATAACACGCCTTCAAAAAATCTACAAATTCCGACTTCATCTCCGCTTTTTATTAATTCCCAGAAGCTCCCGGTCAAGTGATATTTACTTTTACACGGGAATAAAAGGGGTCTTTCTCTTCTTTTAGGGGCCCTCATTCACCAGCACGGCTTCCCTACTTGATGATGACAAGCCACTTGGGTTGGGGGGGGGTTAAAGGTGAGAAAGCTTTGTGTGCACAGGCAGATTTACACAGTCCTCTTTATGGACATTGTGCACCTTTCACAGTAAACACAATTGATTGGCTACCAAAATAAAAGCCACATGTATAACTAAGAGCATAAGCCAAATGTAAGCCGTTTTCCTCCCACGTATGACTGCAAAACAACCCACTACGAGGCCAAAAGTGAGAACCACAACTAAATCTGTTTTTAATGTGACTTTTTATACCCGACGCTGTGCCCCCGCCCCGCTTTTACTCCTGTTTTAACTGTGTATTAAACAAATTAATGTTGTATTTTAACGTATCTTTTACTCGTTTACTTGTTTTTATTCAACTCCATTTTTCTTTAAAGTGTCTTTGAGTATTTTGAAAAGCGCTATACAAATAAAATGTATGTATTTATTGTTATTACCTTACATTATTATCATTATTACTATTATTATTATTATTATTATAATTATTAAAAATGTATGTTTATTAATTTATTATTATTATTACCTTACATTATTATAATTATTACTATTATTATGATTATAGTTATAAAAATTGTTTATTATTATTGTTATGTTTTATATTATATGTTTATTCATTTATTATTATTATTATTATCATAAAAATAACAACAACAATAATAATTATTAAAAATTGTTTATTATTATTATGTTGTATATTATATGGTAATTCATAATAATAATAATAATTAATTTTAATTTATTTCTAATTTTAATTGTAATTTTATTTTTTACATTTTTTAATTTTGATTTTTAATTTAATTAAATTTATTTTAATTGTAATTGTAATTGTAATTTTAATTTATTTTTAATTTATTTTTAATTTTAATTGTAATTTTAATTGTAATTTTAATTGTAATTTTAATTGTAATTTTAATTGTAATTTTAATTGTAATTTTAATTGTAATTTTTTAATTTTAATTTTTAATTTAATTAAATTTATTTTTAATTGTAATTGTAATTGTAATTGTTTGTAATTGTTTGTAATTTTAATTTTAATTTTAATTTTTATTAATTCAAGAAAGAAATCATCTCAAAGTAGCAATGCACCAACATCAACAGCCTTCGATAAAAGGTCATTTAGCAATTTTATTAGTCATTTAGAATTAATTAATTAATCCCAATATTTTTGGTGTCCAGATTAATTTGATCTATGCGACAGTGGAAATAAAAGCCTATCGTGGATCATTGGTTCCAGACCTGACTGCAATAAATGAATTTTTACAACACATTGCAACTCTTGTGCCGCTTAGCTTGCGGGCTAACCAGTTAGATTTATTTATTCTAAATTTAATAAACCAAAAACTTTCCAAAACCACTTCCACACATGATGGGAGAACTTGTTGGGTCCGAAAACCCAAGCTATAGTGACTACCGTGTGGGGTTTTTTTTGTACCATTTTTGTTATGAAGCAAAGTGAGAATATGACTCTATATAAGTTTTGCTTCTTCCTACTCCTTTTCAGACTTGCTGAGCATGCTGGGACTCCAAACCAAACGGTAAAAGTCCACATGGCACCACCTGAGGTCACACAGCTGCTCCCCAAACAGGTTTATTTTGAAAGGGCTAAACCGGTGGATTACTTTAAAAAAAAATGGCTGATAAAAATAAGGAATTCTTACCAGTCTGCCGGATCTCTCCTTAGCTTTCTTCACTTTGCCGTACGTCCCCTTTCCGAGGGTCTCCAGGAACTCGTAGCGGTGCTTCAGGTTGTGCTTGTGATGGTGTCGCTTCACGGCTTGCTTCTTCACCTGGACCGGGCGGACCGGAGCTTCCGCTTGTTCGAAAACTCTCTCCACGGGCGGCCAGCAGTTCGACGAGAGTCGGCCGACTGTGGAGCCTTCCATCATCCTGGCTGAAACTCACCTAGCGCTTAAATGCAAGCACAGCAGGTATTGAGGACCGAAAACATTCCTTCTTGAGCAACTCTTAATGTTTAATGTTCCGACCGGAACCCAAGCGGGGACTTTCCGGAGAGAAGTGTGGGGGCAGAGAGTCAAACTTGGAAGTTAAGTGGCGCGGATGACACCTAACAGGTACACAGTCGCTGGGCGGGGCGTGCTCTTTAATGACGCGTCATATTGCTAAGGGGCGGGGTTTGCTGCGTGGAGGAGCGCTTCAATTTAATACCGCTTTGTGCCGGTGGGCAATTCATGTCAGAGGGAGGCGCTACTACAAGTTTTGGACCAGTAATGCCGATATTTTTTATTTTACTTGTAATGTTTTTGTGTTTACCTAAAGTTTGTTGATCATAATTATGATTATTATCACAATAAAACACAGGACAAAGATTTTAGGCAAACGAAGTACCATAAGTACCAATGTAGCCATATATAAGTACATTTAACGTAAGAAAATATATCAAGATTTGGTTTTCTTTTGGTGTTTTTTACATTTGTAGATTTTGTATAAACCTTTTTTGCTGTTATTATAAAGTACGCATTTTTTATTTTTAATTTGCATGGGTCTACTTTGCATGTTTTTCTAGCGTTCGACCACAACCGGTGTGCAATGAGAAGCAATACAAACGCACTGATACTGATGCAGGACAAACTTTAGTGGTGTCATTAGCAGCTTTTATCCACAAGAGGGCAGCATGCGGTCACTACATTGACCAACATCAGTGCATCTGTAGGCAGATACTCAACACTGTCACTCTAAAAGAGTCATACAACCACAAACTACAAAATACTAATACATTTGTATGAATTTTTAATTTAAATGACTTTTAAACTTGCAGTATGTGTCAATTTATCTTATGTTCAATGGGATGTACAGCACTTCCATTCATGTGCAGCCCGGACAACAATAAGTCAACACAATCACCTCTTACCTCTTCTATTGACTCAGGGACGATGGTTAGACTTTACATTACCTTACATTATATTAACTTAACACTGCATGAGTCAGCCATGGCATGTCTGACATGTGAAACAAGTGAAACAAGTTCTCCCATCATGTGTGGAAGTGGTAAGTTTTTGGTTTATTAAATTTAGAATAAATAAATCTCATAAATCTAACTAGTTAGCTCGCAAGCTAAGCGGCACAAGAGTTGCAATGTGTTGTAAAAATTCATTTATTGCAGTCAGGTCTGGAACCAATGATCCACGATAAACGAGATAATATTGTCCAGTTGAAGATATACAGAAATAAAATGCATATTACAACGATAGAATAATAAATATAACAAAAATAAATAATGCATGCGCAGTATAAATAAACCAGGAAGTTAGCTAGGCTATATTTTACAGTGCAGTTTTTTTCTGTTTGGGTTATTTCTGTGTTTATACCAGAGGTCTCCAACTCTCAGCACTATTAGAGCTACTATTAAGAGTTTTATTTATATGACTGGTATATGACTGGAAAAATGTATGTTTATTATTATGTTTTATATTATATGTTTATTTATTTATTATTATTATTACCTTACATTATTATTATTATTACTATTATTATTATAATTATTAAAAATGTATGTTTATTATTGCTATGTTTTATATTATATTTTTATATTATTTTATATTATATATATTTTATGGTATATGTTCATTTATTATTATTATTACCTTACATTATTATTATTATTATTATTACTATTATTATGATTATAATTATAAAAAATTTGTTTATTATTATTGTTATGTTTTATATTATATGTTTATTCGTTTATTATTATTATTATCATAATAGTAACAACAACAATAATAATTATTATTTAAAAATTTTTTTATTGTTATTATTATGTTGTATATTATATGTTCATTCATAATAAGAATAATAATTAATTTTAATGTAAAATGTTAAATGGTAAATGTTTAATGTTTAATGTTTAATTTTAATAATTTTAATAATTTTAATAATTTTAATAATTTTAATAATTTTAATAATTTTAAATTTTAATTTGTATTTTGTAATTTTGTAATTTTTTAATTTTTTAATTTTTTAATTTTTTTAATTTTTTAATTTTTTAATTTTTTAATTTTTTATTATTTTTTTAATTTTAAATGTATTTGTATTTGTATTTGTATGTTTTTTATGTTTTTTATGTTTTTTATGTTTTTATGTTTATTTTTATGTTTTTTGTGTTTATTTGTGTTTTTATTTTATTTTATTTTATTTTATTTTATTTTATTTTATTTTATTTTAATTTTAATTTTAATTTTAATTTTAATTATTTTTATTTTTTTATTTTTATTTTTATTTTTATTTTTATTTTTATTTTTATTTTTATTTTTATTTTTATTTTTATTTTCATTTTCATTTTCATTTTCATTTTCATTTTCATTTTCATTTTCATTTTCATTTTCATTTTCATTTTCATTTTCATTTTCATTTATTTTTATTTTTATTTTTATTTTTATTTTTATTTTTATTTTTATTTTTATTTTTATTTTTATTTTTATTTTTATTTTTATTTTTATTTTTATTTTTATTTTTATTTTTATTTTTATTTTTATTTTTATTTTGAAGCAAATATTCTTTGACTCTTTGGTGAGCTGCTGAAAATCAGGTGGCAATCTTTAAGCGCACGAGCCATCGTACAACTACATTTCCCACAATGCATTTCACCCCACTCGGACACGCCCTCTTCTTCCCATAACTTCGGTCTTGAGGGATTTTTGTGTTTTGCTGTGATTTGGCTGCGTGTTGTGGATCCGCGCAGGACTTGCAAGACTTGCCCTCCTCTGAGAGATCCAAAAGGTTCAATTCCGCTGCTTTTAGGGGGAAGATGCACATTCGTCCGCCAATTTAGGAAGATATTTTCATAGGAGCGTCACCAGGAAGACTCCCACTCCTGATTTTGTGATTTTTCCCGTGTTTGTGTTGATTAATCGGTATTATTTAGCACCCCGCATGGATGTCACATTGTTACAACTTATTGGACGTCCAAGGCGATGAGTGTTATGCCAGGCCAAGACGAGGGCGGACGGGCGATGCCAACTGGCTAACATCGCACAAAACCCACCTCCCACTTTGGCAAAAATTTTGCACATTTCTTCATTTTTTTATTTTTATTTTTTTGCTGTTGTTGCTTTCTGAACAAAACATCACGGAACTCTCTCCGCAGCCATGTCAACGTAAGCGACGACAATGCAGCCGTAACGTTGTAAAGCTAGCCCCAAGCTAGTTAGCCAACCGCCCCTCCGAGCAGCCTTACAAAGAAAACAAGTTGACCATGGAGGGAAATGTGCAACAAAAAACTACCCCGCTCACCCGGGAGCTGACACGGATTTTCGGCAGCTACAACAAACACTCCGTTCTGCTGAAAAAGAACCTGAAGGAGACCAATGTGTTCTTCCGGGAAATCCGGCAAAACTACAGCAACGCCTGTGCATCAGCCATGAGCTCGGAGTCAGCTTCCCTGGAGGCAGGTGGGTTTCCTGGAGCATCCTTGCAAACATGCATGCCTACACGGACACCCCCGAAAAGTCAACATATTTAGGGCCAAGAGCCGAATAACACATTATTAAAATGGTCTTATTTCATTAAATCCCATTATTGTAGACCAGGGGTCTCAAACTCAATTTACCTGGGGGCCACTGGAGCTAGGGTCTGGGCAAAAAATATCTATATTTATTTTCTACAATAAAAGCTCTGATAAAACATCCTACTGTTCTCAAATATCTTAATTTTTATTTTTCTGCACAAAATAAAATGAAAAATAAATAAATCAAGAATAAAGAAAATCAATCAATCAGTAATAAATAAATATAATAATAATAATAAAAACTTAAGAAACCACATATAGTTGGTGGAGCCCTGTAGACATGACAAAACACGACTATAGTCACATTTATACTCTTTTTATTTACAACATATTGCGCAACTGCAGGGTCTTGAGACACATGCTAACTCGCTAACTAGACAGCTAGCGACCTAAACGGTAGCCTTCAAGTTATTTCCTTTCAACTTAAATAGCCAAAAACATACCACTTCCACACGGATAGGGAGGATAACTATTAACAGTTATTTAACCTTTAACATGAACATGAATCAAACGTAATAATTTTTTCTGGGTACATGATACCATACAGCATCCATATCAAACTTGCGCGGGCCGCACTAACATTAAACTTTCATATCAAGGCGGGGGCCTCAAACTAGTGTCCTGCGGGCCACATTTGGCCCGCGGGACACATGTTTGAGACCCCTGCTTTAGATATATCGGATATTCATCCGTCCCGCCATGAATCAGATGTATACAGGTTTTTCATATTTTTAGTTATAAGATAAGATATATTATTGGCAGAAAAATTGGTTTAACGCAGTAAATTATATATTATATATAATAAATTATATATATATTATGTAGGTTATAAAGTACACGGTGGAATATTTCACTTAAACTTTGATTTGGTGCACTATATATTTTCTGGAATACGCTTTCTTAAGAATTACATTTCACATATTAATATTATTTGAAAAATATTATTATAAATATTATTTATAATAATAATAATAAATATATTATTATAGTATATTATTGGTGGAAAAATTGGTTTAACGCAGTAAATTATATATATTTTTAAAAAATGCTGAGGACCCTTGGGACAAAAATACAAATTTATTTCACTTTTAAACGTTTTTTTTTTAATTTATAATATTTTCTAATAATATACATTTTTTAAATAATATTTTAGCAATTTATTTGCGCATAAAAAACGCATAACGCATTTAACGCATTAAAAAAATGCTGAGGACCCTTGGGACAAAAATACAAATTTATTTCACTTTTAAACTTTTTTTTAATTTATAATATTTTCTAATAATATACATTTTTTAAATAATATTTTAGCAATTTTTTTGCGCATAAAAAACGCATAACGCATTTAACGCATTAAAAAAATGCTGAGGACCCTTGGGACAAAAATACAAATTTATTTCACTTTTAAGCTTTTTTTTTAAATTTATAATATTTTCTAATAATATACATTTTTTAAATAATATTTTAGCAATTTTTTTGCGCATAAAAAACGCATAACGCATTTAACGCATTAAAAAAATGCTGAGGACCCTTGGGACAAAAATACAAATTTATTTCACTTTTAAACTTTTTTTTTTAATTTATAATATTTTCTAATAATATACATTTTTTAAATAATATTTTAGCATTTTTTTTTTTGCCATTTTTGTGCTAATCTCACTCGTTAAAAGACATCAAACAAAATGTAGGTTATAAAGTGCACAGTGATTGATTTGGTGCACTATATATTTTGTGCAATACGCTTTAGATGCTAGCAGAAAGCTAACACAAGAGGAAGGCTAAGCATTAGCAAACAGGAGCATAAAGCTGCCTTTCATGGAAGCAGCCTAGCACGTGTCCTCACTTAATAAAACACTGGCTTCATCTTGCCTTCCATATCTGGACATTGATTTGCATCACATGATGTCAGGCAATTGTTCCAGACTTGGAGGCCTTCCGGCTTCTCTCCATGTTGTCTTGGATGTCAACAGTTTGAGGCCGTGACTCGGCATTATTGAGGATTATGGAGGATACCCCACAGTAGCGGCTTTATCCAAAACAACTTTATCCAAATCATCCATCTGCTGTACTACAGTCTGTCCATCATTTGTACTTCAGTCTAGTTATTTATCTGTTGTCTATCCATCCGTCCGTCATCCGTTCATCTATGGTAACTTTGGATCCATCTGTCTGTTCCTCTGTCCATCCATCCATCGACAAAGTAGTATCCATCATCTAAAGTTACTATTCATCTATTTATCTGTCCTTCCGTCCCTCCATCCAGCCTTCATACGTCTATCTACAGTATATACGTTTGTCCTTCTGTCTATCGTCCATCCATCCATCCATCTGTCTGTCCATCCATCCATCCATTCATCAACCAGTCTATCTACGGTATATACCTTTGTCCTTTTGTCTATCGTCCATCCATCTGTCTGTCCATCCATCCATCCAATAACCAGTCTATCTACGGTATATCCGTTTGTCCTTCTGTCTATCGTCCATCCATCTATCTGTTTGTCCATCCATCCATCAACCAGTCTATCTACGGTATATACGTTTGTCCTTTTGTCTATCGTCCATCCATCTGTCTGTCCATCCATCCCTCCATCCATCAACCAGTCTATCTACGGTATATCCGTTTGTCCTTCTGTCTATCATCCATCCATCTATACATCTATATGTTTGTCAATCCATCCATCAACCAGTCTATCTACGGCATATCTGTTTGTCCTTCTGTCTATCATCCATCCATCCATCCATCAACCAGTCTATCTACGGTATATCCGTTTGTCCTTCTGTCTATCATCCATCCCTCCATCCATCAACCAGTCTATCTACGGCATATCTGTTTGTCCTTCTGTCTATCATCCATCCATCTATACATCTATATGTTTGTCAATCCATCCATCAACCAGTCTATCTACGGCATATCTGTTTGTCCTTCTGTCTATCATCCATCCATCCATCCATCAACCAGTCTATCTACGGTATATCCGTTTGTCCTTCTGTCTATCATCCATCCATCCATCCATCAACCAGTCTATCTACGGTATATCCGTTTGTCCTTCTGTCTATCATCCATCCATCTGTCTGTCCATCCATCCATCCATCCATCAACCAGTCTATCTACAGTATATCCGTTTGTCCTTCTGTCTATCGTCCATCCATCCATCAACCAGTCTATCTACAGTATATACATTTGTTCTTCTATCGTCCATCCATCTGTCTGTCCATCCATCCATCAACCAGTCTATCGACAGTATATATGTTTGTCCCTCTGTCTATCATCCATCCATCTATACATCTATCGGTCTGTCTATCCATCATCAACCAGTCTATCTACAGTCAATACGTTTGTCCCTCTGTCTATCATCCATCCATCTATACATCTATCGGTCTGTCTATCCATCATCAACCAGTCTATCTACAGTCAATACGTTTGTCCTTCTGTCTATCATCCATCCGTCTGTCCATCCATCCATCCATCAGTCTATCTACAGTATATGTTTGTCCCTCTGTCTATGATCCATCCATCTATACATCTATCTGTCCATCCATCCATCAACCAGTCTATCTACAGTATATCTGTTTGTCCTTCTGTCTATCGTCCATCCATCTGTCTGTCCGGTATATCTGTTTGTCCTTCTGTCTATCGTTCATCCATCTGTCTGTCCATCCATCAACCAGTCTATCTACAGTCTATACGTTTGTTCTTCTGTCTATCGTCCATCCATCTGTCTGTCAAGCCATCCATCAACCAGTCTATCGACAGTTGATGGGATATGTTTGTCCCTCTGTCTGTGATCCATCCATCTATACATCTATCTGTCTGTCCATCCATCCATCCATCCATCCATCTATTCATCAACCAGTCTATCTACGGTATATCCGTTTGTACTTCTGTCTATCGTTCATCCATCTGTCCATCCATCCATCCATCAACCAGTCTACCTACAGTATATCCGTTTGTCCTTCTGTCTATCGTTCATCCATCTGTCTGTCCATCCATCAACCAGTCTATCTACAGTATATCAGTTTGTACTTCTGTCTATCGTTCATCCATCTGTCCATCCATCCATCAACCAGTCTATCTACAGTCTATACGTTTGTTCTTCTGTCTATCGTCCATCCATCTGTCTGTCAATCCATCAACCAGTCTATCTACAGTATATATGTTTGTCCTTCTGTCTATGATCCATACATCTATACATCTATCTGTCTGTCCATCCATCCATCCATCCATTCATCAACCAGTCTAGCTACGGTATATCCGTTTGTACTTCTGTCTATCGTTCATCCATCTGTCCATCCATCCATCAACCAGTCTACCTACAGTATATCCGTTTGTCCTTCTGTCTATCGTCCATCCATCCATCAACCAGTCTATCAACATTATATACGTTTGTCCTTCTATCGTCCATCCATCTATACATCCATCTGTCTGTCCATCCATCATCAGTCTATGTACCGTAACTATTTGTCTATCTATCCGTCTGTCCTTTTGCCCATCCATCCATCCATCCATCCACCCGTCTGACCTGGTTATCCTCTGTCAGGGCAACTGAGCTGCATCGCGTTCCCCAGCCATGAGGAAGAGTTCCTACGCAACACCGTGGGTGCTGCACCGTACATCCTGGTCCTGGGCCAGAACTGCACCGCCCGCTACCAGCTGCTCAACTGCCTGCTGGGAGAGAGACTGCTCCCGCTGGGGCCCGAGGCCGGCGAGGCTTGCGAGGGCGTCCAGGGTACGGCCTGTAAGAGGCGCAAACTGTGCTTCACCCACGGGAGGCAGACGCGACTCAGCCTGGCGCTGCCCGGCCAGTACGAGCTGGTGCACCAGTTGGCGGCCAACCGCGGACGCTGGGATACGGTGCCCCGGGAGGACCTGGAGATCCATGAGGAGTGCGAGGATCCGGCGCACAGGCTCGCTGAGCTGGAGATCACCCTGCATCACCCGCTACTTCAGGTAGGTTTCAGGCTTTGGTTATCCCTGGAGTTATGTGTGGAATGTCGGGAATTTTGCTGTGTGTGGTTTTTTGGAAGGAAATGGATGAAAGTCAAACATGTGCTTGATGTTTGAGTTGGAAAATGGAAGGGACGCGGTCTGTTCTTACATGTTTTGGTGTACGGCGGAACCGCCGAAATTGATCAGCATCTGTTACGTAAGAGGCGGGGTACACCCTGGACTTGTTGCTGCTTCATGTTTCCATGGTAACGCAATTCTAACGGGTCGTTTTGTGATTAAAATACGTTACAGACGCTAGCGGACGCGCAATGTGTTAATATTACGCGCTAACAATGGATCTGCGCGATCTATCGATAGCGCTGCGCCCGAGATGGATCCATCGTTAGCACACAAATCGATCGATAACGCTGCGCTCGACCGAGATGGATCCATCGTTAGCGCACAAATCGATCGATAATGCTGCACCTAACCGAGATGGATCCATCGTTAGCGCACAAATCGATCGATAATGCTGCACCTGACCGAGATGGATCCATCGTTAGCGCACAAATCGATCGATAATGCTGCACCTGACCGAGATGGATACATTGTTAGCGCACAAATCGATCGATAGCGCTGCGCCCGACCGAGATGGATCCATCGTTAGCGCACAAACCGATCGATAACGTTGCGCCCGACCGAGATGGATCCATCGTTAGCGCACAAATCGATCGATAGCGCTGCGCCCGACCGAGATGGATCCATCGTTAGCGCACAAATCGATTGATTGCGCTGCGCCCGACCGAGATGGATACATCGTTAGCGCACAAATCGATCGATAACGCTGCGCCCGACCGAGATGGATACATCGTTAGCGCACAAATTGATCAATAGCGCTGCGCCCGACCGAGATGGATCCATCGTTAGCGCACAAATCGATCGATAATGCTGCACCTGACCGAGATGGATACATCGTTAGCAGATAAATCGATTGATAGCACTGCGCCTGACCGAGATGGATCCATTGTTAGCGCACAAATCGATCGATAATGCTGCGCCCGACCGAGATGGATCCATCGTTAGCGCACAAATCGATCGATAATGCTGCGCCCGACCGAGATGGATCCATCGTTAGCGCACAAATCGATTGATAGCGCTGCGCCCGACCGAGATGGATCCATCGTTAGCGCACAAATCGATCGATAATGCTGCACCTGACCGAGATGGATACATTGTTAGCGAGCAAATCGTTCGATAGTGCTGCGCCCGACCGAGATGGATATATCGTTAGCGAGCAAATCGATTGATAGCGCTGCGCCCGACCGAGATGGATCCATCGTTGGCGTACAAATCGACCGATAGCGCTGCGCCCGAGATGGATACATCATTAGCGCACAAATCGATCGATAACGCTGCGCCCGACCGAGATGGATACATTGTTAGCGCACAATTCGATCAATAGCGCTGCGCCCGACCGAGATGGATCCATCGTTGGCGTACAAATCGACCGATAGCGCTGCGCCCGAGATGGATACATCATTAGCGCACAAATCGATTGATAGCGCTGCGCCCGAGATGGATACATCATTAGCGCACAAATCGATTGATAGCGCTGCGCCCGACCCAGATGGATCCATCGTTAGCGCACAAATCGATCGATAGCGCTGCGCTCGCCCGAGATGGATCCATCGTTAGCACACAAATCGATCGGTAATGCTGCACCTGACCGAGATGGATACATCGTTAGCGCACAAATCGATTGATAGCGCTGCGCCCGACCGAGATGGATCCATTGTTAGCGCTCAAATCGATCGATAGTGCTGCGCCCGAGATGGATACATCGTTAGCGCACAAATCCATCGACAGCGCTGCGCCCGACCGAGATGGATACATCGTTAGCGCACAAATCGATTGATAGCGCTGCGCCCGACCGAGATGGATACATCGTTGGCGCACAAACCGATCGATAACGCTGCGCCCGACCGAGATGGATCCATCGTTAGCGAGCAAATCGATCGATAACGCTGCGCCCGAGATGGATCCATTGTTAGCGCACAAATCGATTGATAGCGCTGCGCCCGACCGAGATGGATACATCATTAGCGCACAAATCGATCGATAACGCTGCGCCCGACCGAGATGGATACATCGTTGGCACACAAATCGACCAATAGCGCTGCGCCCGAGATGGATACATTGTTAGCGCACAAATCGATCGATAATGCTGCGCCTGACCGAGATGGATACATCGTTAGCAGACAAATTGATCAATAGCGCTGCACCCGACCGATATGGATCCATCGTTAGCGCACAAATCGATTGATAGCGCTGCGCCCGACCGAGATGGATACATCGTTAGCGCACAAATCGATCGATAATGCTGCACCTGACCGAGATGGATACATCGTTAGCGCACAAATCGATCGATAATGCTGCACCTGACCGAGATGGATACATCGTTAGCGCACAAATCGATCGATAACGCTGCGCCCGACCGAGATGGATACATTGTTAGCGCACAATTCGATCAATAGCGCTGCGCCCGACCGAGATGGATACATCGTTGGCGTACAAATCGACCGATAGCGCTGCGCCCGAGATGGATACATCATTAGCGCACAAATCGATCGATAACGCTGCGCCCGACCGAGATGGATACATCGTTAGCGTACAAATAGATCGATAGCGCTGCGCCCGAGATGGATCCATCGTTAGCACACAAATCGATCGATAACGCTGCGCCCGACCGAGATGGATCCATCGTTAGCGAGCAAATCGATCGATAGCGCTGCGCCCGAGATGGATCCATTGTTAGCGCACAAATCGATTGATAGCGCTGCGCCCGACCCGGATGGATCCATCATTAGCGCACAAATTGATGGATAGCGCTGCGCCTGAGATGGATCCATCTTTGGCGCACAAATTGATCGATAGCGCTGCGCCTGAAATGGATCCATCGTTAGCGCCCGAGATGGATCCATCGTTAGCGCACAAATCGATCGATAGCGCTGCGCCCGAGATGGATCCATCGTTAGCACACAAATCGATCGATAACGCTGCGCCCGACCGAGATGGATCCATCGTTAGCGAGCAAATCGATCGATAGCGCTGCGCCCGAGATGGATCCATTGTTAGCGCACAAATCGATTGATAGCGCTGCGCCCGACCCGGATGGATCCATCATTAGCGCACAAATTGATGGATAGCGCTGCGCCTGAGATGGATCCATCTTTGGCGCACAAATTGATCGATAGCGCTGCGCCTGAAATGGATCCATCGTTAGCGCCCGAGATGGATCCATCGTTAGCGCACAAATCGATCGATAGCGCTGCGCCCGAGATGGATACGTCGTTAGCGCACGAATCGATTGATTTCTGACAATCGTTGATCTGCTAATTGCATACAATGACAGGGCTAGGGCTAGGGCTAGGGTTAGGGTTAGGGTTAGGGTTAGGGTTAGGGTTAGGGTTAGGGTTAGGGTTAGGGGTTAGGGGTTAGGGGTTAGGGTTAGGGGTTAGGGTTCAAAACAAAGTGAACTGCTTGACAATTAATCAAAGATTTGAAATTTGCATGCATGGATTTCTTGTTGATTCTTGTAAGTAACAACGCTCAGCGCTGCCATCTGTTGGCATCGCAACAAACTACAACAAACTAAACAAACAGCGCATAATATAAAAATATTATACAATCGATCGTGAGCACAGAAATCGATCGATATGTGCGCTAACGATGGATATCCATCTCGGGCGCAGCGCTATCGATCGATCGCGCAGATCCACATCGTTAGCGCGTAGCAATAACAACGTACAAAAAATGCCATTTTAAAAAGAAGATGACTCACTCGATGATGATGATGCAGTGCTGAAGTATGCGCAGAGAGGATTATTTTATGTGACGAGGAGGTGAGTCTTTTCACACAGACACGTGACTCCCTCGCCAGAGGTAGCTAGCTCACTTTTTGGGATGTACGTTTCATTCGTTCTTTATTAACAATATTTATTAACAGGCGTTTTGCAGCGAGAGCCATACAGTTAGAAATGAAAGGATGCAACTTATATATATTTTTTTTAAACTTTTTTTTACTTTTTTTTTTTTTACTTTTTTTTCAAGAAAAATAGTGTCTCAGCTGTCTTTTTTCCATTTTTTTTTCCAGTTTTTTTTATTTTCCAAAATTCTGAAATAACCTTCATAATTTTTTTTTTATATTATGGCTGTATTCCCAAAATATTTTGACTTTCATCCTATAATATTAGATATTTTTCCCCAACCTATTTTTCAGAGCATCCATAATTTCAACTCTATGCTACTAAAATTTGGTAATTTTACATAATAATATAAAGCATATATTCTCACTTTTTTCTCAATTTTTTTAATCATATTTTTACTTTGTTCTCCTAAAAAATTCTCAAACTTTCTTCCCATAATGTTCCAAAAATACAACTTCTTTGTTTCTCACATTATGAAACATGTAAAATTATCTGCGTAATGTTTCTTTTTGGAATATTATGACTGTTTTCCCACAATATTTGGACTTTATAATATTAACTTTTTCCCCAATCAAATTTTATTCCAATTAAATTCTTTGTTTACAACTTAAAAAGAATAACATATATATATTTTTTATATTTCAACTGTATGGTACTAAAATAAAAAAAAATTTAATTCTCATAAAATTGGGAATTTTCTTCTTATTATAAGACTTTTACCTTGTAATATTTTGACTTTATTCTCATACAATTCCAGCTGTTTTCCCCAACATTTCCAACTTTTCCAACTTCTCGTAATAATGACTTGATTCCCATAATATTTCCACTGCAACATAACTCCAAAATGTCAACTTTACTTGTTGTGTTTTGTTTCCCATATTACCATGAATAAAATAATGTATGTATTAATTTTGATGCTAATAACATGATTGTTTTTCCTCATATTTTAGTTAAATTAAGTTTTTTTAAAGATTATAATTATTATAATTACTTTTCCTTAAAATATTACAACCTTATCCCTGCAAAGTTAGATTAAAAAAATTTCTACTTTTAATATTTTGACTTTATTCTTGTAAAATTAATGCTGATTTGTTTCTGTTTGCTGTTGTTTTGTGTGTGTTGTTTTTTTTTGTAAAAAAAATGGCCCCCGGGCACACTTTGGGCACCCCTGACTACTTAGCAGACAGTAGAACCACATTTCTATGTCACAATAAGTTCCATTTTGACTTCTATGGTTGTCATCACACTTATATAATTTGCTATTATTGACAATGACACACGTCCAGGAAAAACCAAAACCAGGTTTTTCCTTTGACGTGTTTTAGTGCATGCCCACGAGTCCACCTCGGACTGTCATTGAGAGAAATGTGCAACAAAAAGACATTTCACTTTGTCGTTGACACTTTGTCATTGATTATTTTTGCAGCCTCAGTTTAGCTTGAGGGTCATTTTTTTGTCTCAGCTGCCAAATTACTGATTACTGGATTACTGAACAGAGCCGATTATTTTCCAGTGTCCACAACGAATGCATTTGACCCACTTTTGCTTGAGGAATACACTTTTTTTGCTCCCTATTTTCGATGGAATTAGCTAACTAGCAAAGTTATGTCGGTTAAAAAAAACGTTGGAATTCTAACCAACCACGCTGAATGTGGAAAAAAATTTTCGGGGGGGAGGTCAGGTTAACTCGATCACGTGTGACGCGTGGAAAAAGAGCCGTGGACCCCTTCATCTCTGACTACCCAACAAGACACCAGACCAGGCTTTGCCTCGGGGGGCAGCCCACCCGCCCATCCCCCTTACGTAATGCTGCTAGTCTGGTGCCATTCACATGACTCGGTCATAGCGGAAAAAAAAAAATTCCCAAACCCCTCTGCTATGATAAGTTGCCGTGGTTACGCTGAAATCTTGGACTCTTGTATAAAAGTTTTTGGAGCTGTTGGTTTGACTTTTTGGGTTATTGTCGGTGTGCTTTAAAGTCGTGTCAGTGAAAAAGACAAGTGGGTGGACACTTTGCTCTGAAGAAGCCGTGGAAGGGTTTCATTCCACGGTGATTGTGCACATGTTCCTTCTTAGCGACTAAAGCAGCCTGAGGTTGGTGCTCAAATGAATGAGAGATTAGCGCGTTTGGCTTGATTGTTCTGCAGGCACAGAATCTCTCTGCCGGCTGTGGTATTCACACACTCCTGTAACATCAATCGCTGAGGAGACACTTGCTAATGAAGTCCTCCTTGACCCCGGGAACAAACCTCAAATGTACACTCCTGTGTGGAGTTTGCGAGAATGCTAGTGGGAATGTTGGTGAAGATGGCTTCAAGGAGGGCATCCACTGGATTTATATGAGGGGGTTTTATTTTAGTTTTATTTTAGTTTTTTTAAATGTATTTTTATTTTATTTTATTATTTTGGTTTTATTTTAGTTGGTTTATTTATTTATTTATTTATTTTTTTGGTCACATACCGACGTACGAGGTGATATGAGCATCCAATGCCATAATGGGTACCATAGTAAGTGTCAATATAGTGATATATATAGCACATCATGACTAGTTCAAGACTCTTCATCCTTGTATTTAGCAAATTTATTTTATTTATAAATTTATTTTATTAATTTTTATAAATTTTGTTCTAGTTTTTAAAATTTTTTTCTATTTTTTTATTTTTTGTCTTGTACCAAAGTACTCGGTGATATGAGCATCCAATGCCGTAATGGGTACCATAGTAAGTGTCAATATAGTGATATATATAGCACATCATGACTGGTTCAAGACTCTTCATCCTTGTATTTAGCAAATTTATTTTATTTAGAAATTTATTTTATTAATTTGTATTAATTTTTTTTTAGTTTTTAAATTTATTTTAAATTTTTTTTATTTTTTGTCTTGTACCAAAGTACTCGGTGATATGAGCATCCAATGCCATAATGGGTACCATAGTAAGTGTCAATATAGTGATATATATAGCACATCATGACTGGTTCAAGACTCTTCTCCATTGGATTTAGATGAGGGGAACATGCAGGATGGTCCAAAAGAGTGATCTTATTCCTCCCCCACTGCAACATCTCCGCAGAGCCGGTTGCTGTTTGACACCCCTGCACAACCTGAAGCTCCATTGTTTTCCATTGAAGGATCATGATAGTGGTAATGGTTTTATATCATTTGAACATGCATCAGATTACAATTGAGTACATCCCATAATCAGTTCCCAGTTCCACATGTCCAAAAGGAGTAGGAAGAAGCAAAGCTTATTAAATCCTACCCCTCCATCTGGTACTTTTACAATCAGTAACTGGTTACATTTGTTCACTTCCGGCTTTCCTAATATAATTTAAGGGATTTATTAGTTACATTTTATTTTTATTTTATTATTTTAGTTTTATTTTAGTTTTATTTGTTTTATTTTTGTTTTATTTTATTTTTTATGTATTTTTATTTTATTATTTTTGTTTTATTTTAGTTTTATTTGTTTTATTTTAATTTTAAAGGGATTTATTATTCATTTTCTACCGCTTTTTCCTCACGAGGGTCGCGGGGGTGCTGGAGCATATCCCAGCTGTCTTTGGGCGAGAGGGCGGGGTACACCCTGGACTGGTCGCCAGCCAATTAATTAATTTTTTTTTATTTTATTTTAGTTTTATTTTAGTTTTATTAGTTTTATTTGAGTTTTATTTCGTTTTTTTTATGTATTTAATTTTATTTTCTTATTTGTTTTATTTGTTTTATTTTATTATTTTAGTTTTATTTGTTTTATTTGTTTTATTTTAGTTTTATTTTATTTGTTTTATTTTATTTTATTATTTTAGTTTTATTTGTTTTATTTTTGTTTTTTTAGTTGTTTTTTTGACCATCCAATGACATAATGGGTACCATAGTAAATGTCAATATAGTGAGATATATATATATATATATATATATATATATATATATATATATATATATATATATATATATATATATATATATATAGGGTACACCCTGGACTGGTCGCCAGCCAATGAATTTATTTTTTTTTATTTTAGTTTTATTTTAGTTTTATTTCAGTTTTTTATGTATTTTGTTTTATTTTATTATTTTCGTTTTATTTGTTTTGTTTTAGTTTTAATTGAATTTTTATGTATTTTTATTTTATTATTTTAGTTTTGGTTTTTTTTGTTTTTTTAGTTGTTTTTTTGACCATCCAATGACATAATGGGTACCATAGTAAATGTCAATATAGTGATATATATATATATATATATATATATAGGGTACACCCTGGATTGGTCGCCAGCCAATGAATTTATTTTTTTTTAATTTTAATTTAGTTTTATTTTAGTTTTATTTCAGTTTTTTATGTATTTTATTTTATTTTATTATTTTCGTTTTATTTGTTTTGTTTTAGTTTTATTTGATTTTTTATGTATTTTATTTTATTATTTTAGTTTTGTTTTTATTTGAGTTTTATTTCGGTTTTTTTATGTATTTAATTTTATTTTCTTATTTTAGTTTTATTTGTTTTATTTTATTTGTTTTATTTTATTATATTATTTTAGTTTTATTTGTTTTATTTTAGTTTTATTTTATTTGTTTTATTTTATTATTTTAGTTTTATTTGTTTTATTTTTGTTGTTTTAGTTGTTTTTTTTGACCATCCAATGACATAATGGGTACCATAGTAAATGTCAATATAGTGATATATATATATATATATAGTATATATATATATATATATATATATATATATATCCTTACTCAATCCATTCCATAGTTTGATTCCACATACTGAAATGCTATGGCTAGCATAACGTAGTCCTAGCATAAAAGTGTTTCAAATGTACTTCTTCCCTGAGATCATATTTCTCCTAATCCTAGTGGATGTCGGAACGCAACGGAATGTTATTGGAAGCCATCAGGAACTTTCTTGTGCCTCTGCCATCAAGAGAGCATGACAGTGTCAAAATACCTGACACTAAATCACATTCAATTCCCCCAAGATTTTGCCTTTTCAAGCTATTTCACTTTATTGCTTCTTTGCAATAAATTGCTTATATTGCTTAAGATTTTTCAAAGGCTCCACCAGTTCACCTACAAACCAAAGAAAGACTGGGAATTTAATGGTAACGTATAAAGAAATGGGAATGCCGAGAAGAAAATAGCAGCAGACTTGTGGCTAAAAAAAGCCAATCCCAAACAGACCTTTTCTTGCAGGCTCTTTTGTCCAAATGTGACTGCATTAAAGGGATTCAAACGCCGTATTGATCGCAATGTTTGCAGGCTATCTTTGTTCCGGAGAGGCGGCTCTGCTCGGATTTCTAGGAGACGGGACTGACTGTCTCCTTTGTGTCGCTGTTTTGCTCCCAAGCGCTTGTTTTTGTTTTTTTTATTGATTCCAGTGAGCTAGCTAACAACGGACGTCATGGGAAATGCCCGCACACATGGTTTTATCAATTTTGTTTTTTGATATTGTCTGTTGTTTACAAAGTGCTGCTGAAAAAAGGGACACAAGCACATAATAATAATAATAATAATTATTATTATTATTATTATTATTATTAGATTATTATAATTATTATTAGAACTATTATGATTATTATAATCGTTATATTAATGCTAATATTATATTAATTATATATAATATTGTTATATTTGCATATTTTACATAATAATAATATAATAATTATTATTTTAATTTTATTGTAATTATTATAATATTTTATTATTTTTTAAATATTTAAATATAAATATAAAATAATAAATAATAATAGCAGATTGCATGACAATTTTACAGATACAATAATACCAGGTGGACTGTTACGTGTAAAATATATATATATATATATATATATATATAAATATATATATATTAATGCTAATTATTATATTAATTATACATAATATTATTGTTATATTTGCATATTTTACATAATAATAATATAATAATTATTATTTTAATTTTATTGTAATTATTATAATATTTTATTATTTTTAAAATATTTAAATATAAATATAAAATAATAAATAATAATAGCAGATTGCATGACAATTTTACAGATACAATAATACCAGGTGGACTGTTACGTGTAAAATATATATATATATAAATATATATATATATATATTAATGCTAATTATTATATTAATTATATATAATATTATTGTTATATTTACATATTTTACATAATAATAATATAATAATTATTATTTTAATTTTATTGTAATTATTATAATATTTTATTATTTTTAAAATATTTAAATATAAATATAAAATAATAAATAATAATAGCAGATTGCATGACAATTTTACAGATACAATAATACCAGGTGGACTGTTATGTGTAAAATATATAATCTGCCCCCCCCCCCCCCCGTAAATTTTGTCATATCAATGCGGCCCGCGAGTCAAAAAGTTTGCCCACAAAATAAAAAATTGGCGTTCGGCAGTAGTCTGGAAGGCCTCAGGAGCTCTTGGTAGCGTGACCAATCACAGCAGAGTAATCGTGCTCGGAGGGTGGAATAAATTAAAACAGATTGTTGCAGAAATCCAAGAAATACATGTGAATAGGTGCAGATTCTGGAAGATTTAGAAAGTTTTATGTGCGGGTTATTGTGTTTAGCTGCTCTATAGGACTCCACAACTCAATAACATGGGAATTTTTTTTGTATATATACATGTACATACGTATATACACATATACTATGTCCATGTTCTATTATGGGATATTTACACAGAAAGACACGCTATAAACTTTGCAATCTAACCTGCACTCGGTGTTCGATGGTTGAGAAGTGAGGTGCCTGGAATCCGTGTCGCCGAAAGAAGCAAAACGTAAACGTGTGTTTACTACATGCTCAAAATGGCGCTCTTGTGATGTTTGCTGAGGTTTAGCGACATCGTCTTTGCGTCAGGAAAGCACAAAACAAATTAGCTTAGCGCTCGTTCTTTGATGCCACGGAATCAGGATGTGATGAAATGTGATACATCCAAATATCACCTGATTTCACCTATTATGCTCATTTCTCTGTTTTAAGATGTGTAGCGAAGCCTTAATATGTGTGATAGAAGAGTTTCAGCTAAGATGAAAGCAAAGCTATTCAAAACTGTGGTGAGACCAGCCATGATGTTTGGTTTAGAGCAGGGGTGGGCAAACTACGGCCCGGGGGCCACATCCGGCCCGCCAAGTGTTTGAATACGGCCCACCTATCTATCTATTTATCTAGCTATCTAGCTAGCTAGCTATCTAGCTAGCTATCTATCTAGCTAGCTATCTAGCTAGCTAGATAGATAGCTATCTAGCTATCTAGCTAGCTATCTAGCTAACTATCTATCTATCTATCTGAAATAACACCCATATAATCAACTTTATATTTGTAATACCCGAGCCAATACCCAGCCATGACGTTTGGTCTAGAGCAGGGGTGGGCAAACTACGGCCCAGGGGCCAAATCCTGCCCGCCAAGTGTTTGAATACGGCCCGCCCGTTCTTTTCCAAAGTATTTAATTTCAACTTAACATACAACCTAGTCGAGTGGTTAGCGCGCAGACCTCACAGCTAGGAGACCAGGGTTCAATTCCACCCTCGGCCATCTCTGTGTGGAGTTTGCATGTTCTCCCGTGCATGCATATTTTATTTTATTTTATTTTATTTTATTTTATTTTATTTTATTTTATTTTATTTTATTTTATTTTATTTTATTTTATTTTATTTTATTTTATTATAATATAGTATAATATAATATAATATATTTTATTTTATTTTAATATAATTTATTTTATTTTGTATATACAACCAGGCATCATGGCCGTTTTATCAATTTCGTAATTTGATGTGGTCGTCTGTTTACAAAGTGGTCTTGAAAAACCAGAACTTGCTCATGAGCGACGGGGTTGTGGTCTGGAGTTCATTCTTGAAGGGTTTGAGGACCTCCACATACCGCTCCTTGGTGATCGTCACTGCTGCGCCAGATTCTCGGCTGTTGGCTTCTTGGGACGTCCCGAGTGGCTTCTCACTGGCAGCGTTGAGGTTCTCCACGGTCCGATACTTCTCCAAGTGGTCCACCCAGTTCTGAATTCTAATGTATACAAAAGGCCCGAACCGAACTGATCTGGAATCTGTGTTTGAACAGTAGTTCCCACAGCCAATGAGGTTAAGTTCTCTTTGTGCTTTGTTTGTGAGCAGGATTACATAAAAACGACTTAACCGATTTCTATGAAGTATTTTGATGCTTTAACCTTGTATTATGTTACGGGTCAATTTGACCCGTTTCAGTTTTTGTGTTGACCAAAGTACTGGTTATCCTTTCTTTTTCTTCATGAAATTTTGTGACTTTTCCTCATCGAGGGTCCTGGACACAAAAACTGAAACGGGTCAAATTGACCCGTAACATAATACAAGGTTAACTAGCATGATTTGTTAACCCTTGTATTATGTTACGGGTCAATTTGACCTGTTTCAGTTTTTGTGTTGACCAAAGTACTGGTTATCCTTTCTTTTTCTTCATGAAATTTTGTGACTTTTCCTCATCTAGGGTCATTAACACAAAAATTGAAACGGGTCAAATTGACCCGTAACATAATACAAGGGCTAGGAAAACTAGCATGATTTGTTAACAAATCATGCTAGTATATGTTACGGGTCAATTTGACCCGTTTCAGTTTTTGTGTTCATGACCCTAGATGAGGAAAAGTGACAAAATTTCATGAAGAAAAAGAAAGGATAACCAGTACTTTGGTCAACACAAAAACTGAAACGGGTCAAATTGACACAAATTGACATACAAGGTTAACTAGCATGATTTAACAAATCATGCTAGCATGATTTAACAAATCATGCTAGTTAACCTTGTATTATGTTACGGGTCAATTTGACCCGTTTCAGTTTTTGTGTTAATGACCCTAGATGAGGAAAAGTCACAAAATTTCATGAAGAAAAAGAAAGGATAACCAGTACTTTGGCCAACACAAAAACTGAAACGGGTCAAATTGACCCGTAACATAATACAAGGGCTAGGAAAACTAGCATGATTTAATTGACCCGTAACATAATGCAAGGGTTAACTAGCATGATTTGTTAACTAGCATGACTTTTCCTCATCTAGGGTCATGAACACAAAAACTGAAACGGGTCAAATTGACCCGTAACATAATACAAGGTTAACTAGCATGATTTGTTAACTAGCATGATTTCTTAAATCATGCTAGCATGATTTGTTAAATCATGCTAGTTAACCTTGTATGTCAATTTGTGTCAATTTGACCCGTTTCAGTTTTTGTCAATTTGACCCGCAACATAATACAAGGGTTAACAAATCATGCTAGTTAACCTTGTATTATGTTACGGGTCAATTTGACCCGTTTCAGTTTTTGTGTCCATGACCCTAGATGAGGAAAAGTCACAAAATTTCATGAAGAAAAAGAAAGGATAACCAGTACTTTGGTCAACACAAAAACTGCAACGGGTCTAATTGACCCGTAACATAATACAAGGGTTAAAGATTTGTCTTAATTTCTCATAAAAAAAGTGCAGATAGCAAAGACACAATTGTGTATTGTAGTGGTCTGTGAGTTGCATCATGACAGGAAATCCGAATGTGTGTTTGGTCAGGAAGCAAAGGTCATGGTGGTGCCGTGTGCGAGCGTCCAACCCATAGAGGAGGCCCTGGAAGAGTTCACCCGCAACGTGATCCCAATCGTCCTGTACGCCACCAAGGAGGACTCCCTAAACACGGAGCAAGTGGCCGAGCTCTGGAAAGTCAAAGAGATGCTTTCCTATCCCATCTGTTTCATCCGTATCCCCGACGTCATTCCCACGGCTTCGCCGGAGCCCGGTCGCCGCGGAGAGAAGGAAAAAGAGCGTGAGAAGAGCCCACTCCATAAGCAGCTCCTGTCGCTCGGATTCCTGAGCGGCCCCGCGGGAAACTGCTCCTGCGGGGCTCCGACACAAATGCCCATCCCGGGTGCGAAGCCGCAGAGCATGCTGGGCGAGGCTTTTGAAAAACTCCACCGGCTCCTGGTGCCGTTTACGCGCCAGGTGCTTCAAAACCAGCAAGTGGAGGCCGCCAACTTGCTGAACGGACTCCACTGCCGATGCCTCGATCTTTTCATCAACCAGGTCGGAGAACTTTCTGCCGCCTCATCATGTGACCGTTTATTGCACGGCCTTCAAGCGAGACACAAACGCCGTTTGTTCTTTTCTCGTGCCTCTTTGTCCCTCTGCAGGCCTTTGACATGCAGAGGGACCTGCAGATAACCCCCCGCAGGCTGGAGTACACCCGTGAGAAAGAGGGGGAGCTGTTTACTTCCCTCATGGCCATCGCCAACCGCAAACAGGAGGAGATGAAGGAGATGATTGTGGAGACGCTCAGCAGCATGAAGGAGCAGCTTCTGGAGGACGCCGCCAACTTGGAGTTCACAGGTTAGTTGATATATTTGTGCCGTGTACCTTATTGACAATATATTTATAGATTTACCCCCATTTGCAGTGCATGGAATTGTTTATTTTTTGGAGCTGTGAAAGAGTCCCAATCAACTTCTAAAAAGGTCACAGCAAGGGGGTGTCTCTCCACCCCCGCCAACCTACTAAACCTGTGGTGCCTCCCAAAGCAAACACTCCTCTCTAATCTCTATTGACACATATTGACACATATTTGCCTTCCCATTTGCTTCTTAAATGTCAAAGACTTTTTATTTTTATTATATTATATTTTATTTTATTACGTTTTATTTTATTTTATTATGTTTTATTATATTTTATTTTATTTTATTTTATTATGTTATTTTATTATATGTTATTATATTTTATTTTAATATAATATAATATATTTTATATTATTTTGTATAATATTTTATTACATTTTATTACATTACATTTTATATTATATTTTATATTATATTATATTTTGTTATATTATATTTTGTTATATTATATTTTATTATATTATTATATTATATATTAATATAATTTATTTTATTTTGTATTTTATTTTATTTTTATTTTAATATAACAAAATATAATATAATTTATTTTGTATTATATTATATTATATATAATATTTTTTATTTTGTATTATATTATATTATATTACTGATCTTATTATTATAATATATTACATTACATTTTATATTATATTTTATTTTATTATATTTTATTTTAATATAATACAATATATTTTATTTTATTTTGTATTATATTATTACATTTTATTACATTACATTTTGTTTTATATTATATTAGATTTTGTTATATTTTATTTTATTATTTTATTAAATTATTACATTATATTTTAATATAATATAATTTATTTTATTTTGTATTATATTATATTATTATATTTTATTACAGTTTATTACATTACATTTTATATTATATTATATTTTATTTTAATATAATATATTATATTTTTATTATAATATAATATAATTTATTATGTATTATATTTTATATTATATATAATATTTTTTATTTATTTTGTATTATATTATATTATATTTTAATATAATATAATTATTTTGTATTATATTATATTTTATTATATTATTATATTTTAATATAATATAATTTATTTTATTTTGTATTATATTATATTACATTATTATATTTTATATGATATTATATATTATATTATATATAATGTTATTTTTTGTATTATATTATATTATTGATATTATTATTATATTATATTTTATGACATTTTATTACATTACATTTTATTTATTTATTTAATTTTATTTTATTTAATTACATTACCACTCGACCGCGTGCCGCCCCAATGTTGGGCATGTCACTTATAGTTACTAGTTACTTCTCCAAAAAAGTAACTGAGTTACTCCACTACTAAAGTAACTTGTTACCAGTAAAGGTAACTATTGAGTTGTTCACACAAGACATAATGTACATTTTTACTTTTAAAGAAGGTTAAAGTAGTATTTAGTATGCAGTAAGAGTTATTAGTTAGATGACCCGATACTGATAGTAATGTTTTATTTAAAGGCCGTTATTCCCACCACTGGTCTCAACCCGACACATTGTCATTTCGAAGTGTGACGCCAGCTAAGTAGGATGCTAACTTGAAGCTCCTTTGAGCGCAGACGTCATCGTAACCACCAATGGCGATCCGGTGACATCGAAGGAGATCAAGTCATGCATCCACCAGATCCAGGAGCTGATTGTGGTGCGTCTGAATCAGGCCGTGGCCAACAAACTCATCAGCTCCGTGGACTACTTGAGGGAGAGTTTTGTGGGCACGCTGGAGCGATGTCTCAGCAGTCTGGAGAAGTCGCACATCGAGTCGTCGGCGCACAACATCACCTCCAATCACCTCAAGCAGGTGGGCGCACCTTTTTTCCCGGCAGAAGCTGGTCCTAACTTAAAATATATCCGTTCATGTTTGCTTCCTGCAGCTGCTCAACGCCGCCTATCACGTGGAAGTCACCTTCCATTCCGGATCGTCCGTGACGCGACTCGTCTGGGAGCAGATCAAGCAGGTAAAAGCGGCTTCTCGTCCGCCCGCCGAAATTTGGCTCAGCTATAATGGTGCGCCATCCCCTCCAGATCATACACAGGATAACCTTCGTCAACCCGCCCGCCATCACACCCGAGTGGAAGCGCAAAGTGGCTCAGGACGCCATCGAAAGTCTCAGCGCCGCCAAACTGGCCCGAAGCATCTGCTCCCAGTTCAGAACCCGTCTCAACAGTTCCCACGAGGCCTTTGCGGCATCGCTACGCCAGGTGAGCGGCACTTTTATTTTTTTACTCACTTTTACTTTTTTTTTTTTTTTTACTTAATGACTTCATTCACAAACCTAAATTATCATTTATTATGGTAACATTCTGACAAAACATGAAAATAATTAATACATGAATCATTTTAGAAGCGTAATGTCACAAATATCAGACTTCAATCTTTAAATTACAAGCATTTTATGATAAGAAAAAAGTTGTACAAAATTTTTATAACTTTTTTTTATTTCTCAAGAAAAATAAGAAAAATAATTAATTTTACAAGCATAATGTCAAAAACATTTTATAATAAATAAGAAAAAAATTAGGATACAACTTTTTTCTTATTTTAAAGTCGTAATTAATTTTACAAGCATAATGTCAAAATAGACTAAAATCATTTTATAATAAATAAGAAAAAAGTTAAGTTACAACTTTTTTTTTCTTATAAAAAAATGTTCATTTCTCAAGAAAAGTTGTAATATTACCACAAAAAGTCATAATTAATTTTACAAGCGTAATGTCAAAAATAGGAGACTAAAACCATTTTATAATAAATAAGAAAAAAGTTAAGTTAGAACTTTTTTCTTATTTTCTTATAAAAAAAATTAATTTCTCAAGAAAAGTTGTAATATTACAACAAAAAGTTATTATTAATTTTACAAGCATAATGTCAAAAATAGGAGACTAAAATCATTTTATAATAAATAAGAAAAAAGTTAAGTTACAACTTTTTTCTTATTTTCTTATAAAAAATTAATTTCTCAAGAAAAGTTGTAATATTACAACAAAAGGTCATAATTAATTTTACAAGCATAATGTAAAAAATAGGAGACTCAAATCATTTTATAATAAATAAGAAAAAAGTTAATTTACAACTTTTTTCTTATTTTCTTATAAAAAATGTTTAATTTCTCAAGAAAAGTTGTAATATTACAACAAAAAGTCATAATTAATTTTACAAGCATCATGTCAAAAATAGGAGACTCAAATCATTTTATAATAAATAAGAAAGAAAGAAAAAAGTTAAGTTACAACTTTTTCTTATTTTCTTATAAAAAATGTTCATTTCTCAAGAAAAGTTGTAATATTACAACAAAAAGTCATAATTAATTTTACAAGCATAATGTCAAAAATAGGAGACTAAAATCATTTTATAATAAATAAGAAAAAAGTTAAGTTACAACTTTTGTCTTATTTTCTTATAAAAAAATGTTTAATTTCTCAAGAAAAGTTGTAATATTACAACAAAAAGTCATAATTAATTTTACAAGCATAATGTCAAAAATAGGAGACTAAAATCATTTTATAATAAATAAGAAAAAAGTTAATTTACAACTTTTTTCTTTTCTTCTAAAAAAATTTCATTTCTCAAGAAAAGTTGTAATATTACAACAAAAAGTCATAATTAATTTTACAAGTATAATGTCAAAAATAGGAGACTCAAATCATTTTATAATAAATAAGAAAAAAGTTAAGTTACAACTTTTTTCTTATTTTCTTATAAAAAAAATCATTTCTCAAGAAAAGTTGTAATATTACAACAAAAAGTTATTATTAATTTTACAAGCATAATGTCAAAAATAGGAGACTAAAATCATTTTATAATAAATAAGAAAAAAGTTAAGTTACAACTTTTTTCTTATTTTCTTATAAAAAAATTAATTTCTCAAGAAAAGTTGTAATATTACAACAAAAGGTCATAATTAATTTTACAAGCATAATGTCAAAAATAGGAGACTAAAATCATTTTATAATAAATAAGAAAAAAGTTAAGTTACAACTTTTGTCTTATTTTCTTATAAAAAAATGTTTAATTTCTCAAGAAAAGTTGTAATATTACAACAAAAAGTCATAATTAATTTTACAAGCATAATGTCAAAAATAGGAGACTAAAATCATTTTATAATAAATAAGAAAAAAGTTAAGTTACAACTTTTTTCTTATTTTCTTATAAAAAATGTTTAATTTCTCAAGAAAAGTTGAAATATTACAACAAAAAGTCATAATTAATTTTACAAGCATCATGTCAAAAATAGGAGACTCAAATAATTTTATAATAAATAAGAAAGAAAGAAAAAAGTTAAGTTACAACTTTTTCTTATTTTCTTATAAAAAAATGTTCATTTCTCAAGAAAAGTTGTAATATTACAACAAAAAGTCATAATTAATTTTACAAGCATAATGTCAAAAATAGGAGACTAAAATCATTTTATAATAAATAAGAAAAAAGTTAAGTTACAACTTTTTTCTTATTTTCTTATAAAAAAAATTTTAATTTCTCAAGAAAAGTTGTAATATTACAACAAAAAGTCATAATTAATTTTACAAGCATAATGTCAAAAATAGGAGACTAAAATCATTTTATAATAAATAAGAAAAAAGTTAAGTTACAACTTTTTTCTTATTTTCTTATAAAAAAATTAATTTCTCAAGAAAAGTTGTAATATTACAACAAAAGGTCATAATTAATTTTACAAGCATAATGTCAAAAATAGGAGACTAAAATCATTTTATAATAAATAAGAAAAAAGTTAAGTTACAACTTTTGTCTTATTTTCTTATAAAAAAATGTTTAATTTCTCAAGAAAAGTTGTAATATTACAACAAAAAGTCATAATTAATTTTACAAGCATAATGTCAAAAATAGGAGACTAAAATCATTTTATAATAAATAAGAAAAAAGTTAAGTTACAACTTTTTTCTTATTTTCTTATAAAAAATGTTTAATTTCTCAAGAAAAGTTGAAATATTACAACAAAAAGTCATAATTAATTTTACAAGCATCATGTCAAAAATAGGAGACTCAAATAATTTTATAATAAATAAGAAAGAAAGAAAAAAGTTAAGTTACAACTTTTTCTTATTTTCTTATAAAAAAATGTTCATTTCTCAAGAAAAGTTGTAATATTACAACAAAAAGTCATAATTAATTTTACAAGCATAATGTCAAAAATAGGAGACTAAAATCATTTTATAATAAATAAGAAAAAAGTTAAGTTACAACTTTTTTCTTATTTTCTTATAAAAAAAATTTTAATTTCTCAAGAAAAGTTGTAATATTACAACAAAAAGTCATAATTAATTTTACAAGCATAATGTCAAAAATAGGAGACTAAAATCATTTTATAATAAATAAGAAAAAAGTTAAGTTACAACTTTTTTCTTATTTTCTTATAAAAAAATTAATTTCTCAAGAAAAGTTGTAATATTACAACAAAAGGTCATAATTAATTTTACAAGCATAATGTCAAAAATAGGAGACTAAAATCATTTTATAATAAATAAGAAAAAAGTTAAGTTACAACTTTTGTCTTATTTTCTTATAAAAAAATGTTTAATTTCTCAAGAAAAGTTGTAATATTACAACAAAAAGTCATAATTAATTTTACAAGCATAATGTCAAAAATAGGAGACTCAAATCATTTTATAATAAATAAGAAAAAAGTTAAGTTACAACTTTTTTCTTATTTTCTTATAAAAAATGTTTAATTTCTCAAGAAAAGTTGAAATATTACAACAAAAAGTCATAATTAATTTTACAAGCATCATGTCAAAAATAGGAGACTCAAATCATTTTATAATAAATAAGAAAAAAGTTAAGTTACAACTTTTGTCTTATTTTCTTATAAAAAAATGTTTAATTTCTCAAGAAAAGTTGTAATATTACAACAAAAGGTCATAATTAATTTTACAAGCATAATGTAAAAAATAGGAGACTCAAATCATTTTATAATAAATAAGAAAAAAGTTAAGTTACAACTTTTTTCTTATTTTCTTATAAAAAATGTTTAATTTCTCAAGAAAAGTTGAAATATTACAACAAAAAGTCATAATTAATTTTACAAGCATCATGTCAAAAATAGGAGACTCAAATCATTTTATAATAAATAAGAAAGAAAGAAAAAAGTTAAGTTACAACTTTTTCTTATTTTCTTATAAAAAAATGTTCATTTCTCAAGAAAAGTTGTAATATTACAACAAAAAGTCATAATTAATTTTACAAGCATAATGTCAAAAATAGGAGACTAAAATCATTTTATAATAAATAAGAAAAAAGTTAAGTTACAACTTTTTTCTTATTTTCTTATAAAAAAAATTTTAATTTCTCAAGAAAAGTTGTAATATTACAACAAAAAGTCATAATTAATTTTACAAGCATAATGTCAAAAATAGGAGACTAAAATCATTTTATAATAAATAAGAAAAAAGTTAAGTTACAACTTTTTTATTTTCTTCTAAAAAAAAAATTTCATTTCCTAAGAAAAGTTGTAATATTGCAACAAAAAGTCATAATTAATTTTACAAGCATAAAGGCAAAAATAGGAGACTAAATTACAATAATAAATTCCTAATTGTACAAGAAAAAAATAATTTAGATAAGATAAACTAAATTAAAGTCAAAATATTACGGGCACAATAACCAAGTAGTAAAAATAAAAAAAATTGTAAAATTGTGATTCTTGTAAAAATGTATAATTCTATGAAAATAAACGCTAAATATTCTAGAAATAAAGTCATAACAATGTGAAGAAGGAAGAAGTTAGAATAGTTGGAGAAAACAAAACAACAGCAGGAAAATGATGTAATTTTACAAGAATAAAGTCAGAATATTAAGAGAAGAAATTAGTATTTTAGTGAGAAAAAAGTCAATTTTACAAGAATAAACTCTTAATATTAATAAGAAACAAATAATAATAAGAATAAATTATACAAGAACAAAGTTGAACTCATGGAAAAACATGAGAAATGGTGAAAATTTATGAAAAGTCAGAATGATAAGAGAAGAAATTTGTATAATAATGAGGAAAAAGTTTCAATTTTGGAAGAATAAACTTGTAGTATTATGAGGAATATAATATGAAAGTTTAAATATTATTATTATAATTATTTTAAGTTATAATGTAACTTAGGAAAATTAGCTTGAGGAAAAAGTTTTATTATAGGAATAAAGTCCAAATATTATAGAAATAAAGTTGTTATATTAAGAAAAACAAAACAATGAATAAAGTTGTGAGTCTTCTGAGAATAAATTCCATATATTATGGGAACAAAATCATAACAACATGAAGAAAATATACAAGAACAAAGTTGAAAACATTAGAAATTTAAAAGTAAAAGACTGTAATTTTTACGAGAAGCCAGAATAAGACAATAAAATCATATAATGAGAAAAAAGTAATAAACTTGTAATATCATAAACAAATATAATCATATCATTTTAGTAGCATCGAGTTAGAGTTGAAATAAAAAAAAAATGTGATTGTAATGGACCTTTTGGAAAATAAGTTTAGGGAAAAAGTTATTATATAAAATTTACAGAAAGTTGAAATATTTGGAAAATTCCAACAACAACAAAAACGGAGGGGAAACAAATACAAACACCAAAGTTGATACTATAATACTGTAATATTCTTGTTAGGATGTACTGTTTTTTCTTGCGTTATACCAGGGGTGGGCAAACTACGGCCCGGGGGCCACATTCGGCCCGCCAAGTGTTTGAATACGGCCCGCCCAATCTTTCCAAATTAGTATTAGAAATATTATGATTATTATAATTATTATAGTTGTGTTATATTAAAAAAAAAGTCTTTATTTGACAAGAAAAAAATATGATGTGAGCACGGTCTTCAAATACATAATTTTTTTAAAAATCGTAATATAGGAAACAAACAAAACAAAATACAGTTGTTGGGGACAAAGTTGTCATTATGGGAATAAAGAATAGTTGGAAATTTAGGGGAAAAAAACTGTAATTTTATGAGAATAAAGTCATACCAGGGGTGGGCAAACTATGGCCCGGGGGCCACATCCGGCCCGCCAAGTGTTTGAATACGGCCCGCCCAATCTTTCCAAATTAGTATTAGAAATATTATGATTATTATAATTATTATATTAATGCTAATTATTATATTAATTATATATAATATTATTGTTATATTTGCATATTTTACATAATAATAATATAATTATTATTATTTTAATTTTATTGTAATTATTATAATATTTTATTATTTTTCAAATATTTAAATATAAATATAAAATAATAAATAATAATAGCAGATTGCATGACAATTTTACAGATACAATAATACCAGGTGGACTGTTACGTGTAAAATATATAGTCTGCCCCCCCCTCCCCCCCGCGTTATACTGTATATAAACTGTATATAATGTCTTAGCATATCTACTGTACAAAATGTACAAAGTGGCCCTAGCTGCCCTCGTTGGAAACCCCCTGCACTAAATCTTCCAGACGTCTTGGAAGATGGTAGACCCTACGGCCCATCATCATCATCATCATCATCATCATCATCATCCTCCCTGTACATCAGTCAGCAGCTGTTCCGCACCACTCGTGGTTTGTCAGTCAGCCGCCCCTCCCCGCACGTCCGTCTCGCTTGCCTGAATCGATTATCCGATTGCGGCCCCTTTGCGTGTGGCATCGTCGACACATGATCGCGTGGCGAGAGACATGTGCGACGCACGAACCCACGGAGGGGGTGACCTGATGTGGCGTGGAGGATAGAAAGTAGCTGAGGTCTGGTAGCACGGAGGTGTTGGAAATCACAGTGGAGCGCAGATGAGCTACTTAGCCAAGCGCTAATTAGCGATGTGGCTAAGTAGCTATGTCCCCATGCACATTTTTTTTTCCCCATCCAATTTGGTACCCATTTTTTTATTTTTAATTAATAAGCTTTTGTTAAAACGAGGGCTGAAAGAAAAAGTAAAATAAAAGTAAAATACATCCAAATATATCATCCATACAGCCGTCTTTGCATTGGGGAACGATGCATTGGTGCGTTCAATGACCGTGGAAAAAGCATTAAACTGTGGAAACAATTTGAGTATTGTAATAAAATTATATTTACTGTAATTATAATTTCTATGTATTTCAATGCGTTTTAAAAGAAATGAAATAATATTAGGTTTGCAATTTGGATGAAATGTTTTATGATTATTGTTTTAGGTATTTTCATTTGTACATTGGGATGTCTGATCTTGGCTTTTATTGGCCCCATATTTCTTTCCAATAGCTATCATTTTATGAGAAAAGTCAAAATATGAGGGAAAAAATGTAACGTGAAAAAACGAAGAATTATGGGAAATAAAGTCATAATTATGAGAAGGAAAATTCATAACAGGAAAAGCTGAAATATCTGGGGAAAAAAACAGCAACTGAAAGGACAAAAAAAGCTGTAATTTTACGATAAAGTCAAAATATGAAGAGAAAAAAGTGAAAAAAAATGAAACATTAGAAAGAAAAAAAATATTTTTTTAATTGTAATATAATAAAAACAAATTGTGTGTGTGTATAATATAATATAATATTGGAATAATGTCATAATTACAAGATGAAAAAATGAAAAAAAATGAAAAAAAACAGTAGAAATGAAACAAAAGTGTAATTTTACAAGAAACGTCAAAATATTATGAGAAGAAAGTTGTGTTCTATAAAAAAAAGTCTCAATTTGACAAGAAAAAAATATGATGTGAGCACGGCCTTCAAATACATAATTTTTTAAAAACTCATAATATAGGAAACAAACAAAACAAAATACAGTTGTTGGGGACAAAGTTGTCATTATGGGAATAAAGTCCAAATATTACAGGAATGAAGCCATAATTATGAGAAGAAAGTGAAAATAGTTGGAAATTTAGGGGAAAAAAACTGTAATTTTATGAGAATAAAGTCAAAATATGAAGAAGAAAAAAAGTCATTGAAGTAGAAAAAGAAAATAAACGGTAATATTATGAGGAAAATAATGTGATTTTAGTAGCATAAATTTTAAAATATTGAAAAAATAATTTTGAAAAACAAAAAAAATTGTCGTAGTTATGACAATATGACAAACAAAAATTCAATAAAATTATAATTTGAAAATGAGGCTGGGGAAATGTTATTATATTTTGGGAATAAAGTCAAAATATGATGTTTTTAAAATATTTGGAAATTTAAAACAAAAAAAAGCAAAAATTGGGAAATTTCGAGCGACGTTCATGCTAATTTGCATATGCTATTTTCACTTGTATGACAAAGCTAGGAGTGGATGTTAAATTTTTTTTTTCAAAATATGATGTTTTTAAAATATTTGGAAAATTAAAACAAAACAAAAAAAAGCAAAAATTGGGAAAGTCCAAGCGACGTTCATGCTAATTTTCATATGTTATTTTCACTTGTATGACAAAGCTAGGAGGAAACATAGTGGATGTTCTATTTTTTTTTCAAAATATGATATTTTTAAAATATTTGGAAAATTAAACAAAACAAAAAAAAAGCAAAAATTGGGAAATTTCGAGCGACGTTCATGCTAATTTTCATATGCTATTTTCACTTGTATGACAAAGCTAGGAGGAAACATCGTGGATGTTCAATTTTTTTTCCAAAATATGATATTTTTAAAATATTTGGAAAATTAAACAAAACAAAAAAACGCAAAAATTGGGAAATTTCAAGCGATGTTCATGCTAATTTGCATATGCTATTTTCACTTGTATGACAAAGCTAGAAGGAAACATAGTGGATGTTCTATTTTTTCCCGAAATTTGATGTTTTTAAAATATTTTTTAAATATTTGGAAAATTAAATAAAACCAAAAAAAAGCAAAAAATTGGGAAAATAGGCTTTTTACTAACAAACATTTGAAACCACTATCATAAATAAACATTATTACTTTATTAAAAGCATGTTTGGCTCACATTTTGTATTTGCTGAACGTTTGTGGGCGAGTTTAAGAGCTAAGATGCTAATAATAAAAATAAGAAAAATAGTCATACAAAAAAATGCTTGCTGACTGTATTGTTTGAAATAATATCCCAAAGTTCCCAAATTCATATCCTTTTACATGAAATTTAATGTAAAACGTAAACGTCAGCGTGTCCTCGGTGTGCCTCAGGGCCTCGTCCCTACTGCACATGCCCAGAACACCTCACCAGGGAGTCGTTCAGGTGTCATCGGGACCTCCGCCACATGTTAGAAGGAGTCTGGGCGACCTGGTCTTCATCTGACGTCCATCGAAGGACGGTCAGGGTCGGGTCTTTGGAGCGCTGCTGTGAGCGGCCGTGTGAACTCGTCCCCACGGCCGCTCTCATGCCAGCTTTTGAGGTTTCCACCACAAGACTGATGGGAACCTGCGGGGGGGGGTGTGGATTTATGGTCATCTGCTCGGGTGGAACATCCATCACAGGCTTAGTTTGCGTTGGCCCGGGATGAAATCTACATTTATTAGTTTGATAAACGACTGCGACGTCAGCGAGGTCGAAGCTACTCGCCAAGAAAGGGACTCCGGTGGCCCTTGACGACCGTTTCTATGGCGATGACCATCATTTAAAAGTTGATGAATTCAAGTCCCGTATGCTAACCGTGAGGCCGGCTGTGTGCAGCTGGAGGAAGGCCACACGGGGCGGCTGGAGCGCACCGAGGACCTGTGGCTGCGCGTGAGGAAGGACCACGCCCCCCGACTGGCCCGCCTCTCCCTGGAGAGCCGCTCCCTCCGAGACGTCCTGCTGCATGGTGAGTCCGTGTTATCCGTGTTTAGGACCCGAGGATCCGGCTTGGGAACGGCGACGGATGGTTGTGTGTTGTTCGACAGGCAAACCCAAAATGGGCCGGGAGTTGGGGCGGGGCCAGTATGGGGTCGTGTACTTGTGCGACAGCTGGGGGGGTCACTACCCGTGCGCCCTGAAGTCTGTGGTGCCGCCCGACGATAAACACTGGAATGACCTGGCGTTGGAGTTTCACTACACCAGGTGAGTCACGGATGTTGGAAACCCCATAATACATATAATTAATACATCATTTTGCTATGATTTAATATAATGCTATTATTAAAACTGTCATTTAATTTAAAAAATAATAAAAAAAAATCAGTACAACTAATAAATATTTCTAATTTTTTTTAACAATTTCAGGAAATATTTAATATTTAAATATTTGAATAATAAATATTTAATTGTATTTTCATTTGAATATAAAAACATTTTACACCCTGTAATTAGTACATAATTTCACAATGATTTAGAATTAAAAATTAGATTTAATAATAATAATTTAATAAAAAAATTAACACATTTAATAAATTTAATTTAAAAAAATGAAAAAAAACAGTAGAAATGAAACAAAAGTGTAATTTTACAAGAAACATCAAAATAAAGTTGTGTTCTATCAAAAAAAGTCTTAATTTGACAAGAAAAAAATATAAAAATACATTCTTTTAATTAAAACTGTCATTTAATTAAAAAAAATGAAAAAATCTCTAAACTAATAAATATCTAAAAATAATAAATATTTCTAATTTTTTTTAACAATTTCAGGAAATATTTAATATTTAAATAATAAATATTTAATTGTATTGTCATTTGAATATAAAAACATTTTACACCCTGTAATTAGTACATAATTTCACAATGATTTAGAATTAAAAATTAAATTTAATAATAATAATTTAATTAAAAAATTAACACATTTAACAAATTTAATTTAAAAAAAAATCCAAAAGAAAATAAAACTAATAAATATTTATGAAATAATAATAATAATAAGAAGAAGAAGAAAGTTGTGTTCTATCAAAAAAATGTCTTCAAATACATTATTTAAAAAAAAATGTAATATAAGAAACAAACAAAACAAAATACAGTTGTTGGGGACAAAGTTGTCATTATGGGAATAAAGTCCAAATATTACAGGAAGGAAGCCATAATTATGAGAAGAAAATGTATGAGAAGAAAGAATAAATAAAATAAAATAAATAAAAAATAAATATTTTTTTTCATAATTTCACTATGATTTAGTATCACAATAATACAAATTATTAGTTATATTTTAAAATATATCTTAACTAAAATATTTATTAAAAATTCTCATACATAATTTCACTATGATTTAGTATCACAATAATACAAATTATTAGTTATATTTTAAAATATATAACAACTAATAAATATTTATAAAAAAATCTCATACATAATTTCACTATGATTTAGTATCACAATAATACAAATTATTAGTTATATTTAAAATATAACAAAACACGACTATAGTCACATTTATACTCTTTTTATTTACAACATATTGCGCAACTGCAGGGTCTTGAGACACATGCTAACTCGCTAACTAGAGAGCTAGCGACCTAAACGGTAGCCTTCAAGTTATTTCCTTTCAACTTAAATAGCCAAAAACTTACCACTTCCACACGGATAGGGAGGATAACTATTAACAGTTATTTAACCTTTAACATGAACATGAATCAAACGTAATAATTTTTTCTGGGTACATGATACCATACAGCATCCATATCAAACTTGCGCGGGCCGCACTGGCATTAAAGTTTCATATCAAGGTGGGGGCCTCAAACTAGTGTCCTGCGGGCCACATTTGGCCCGTGGCCCGTGTGTTTGAGACCCCTGGTCTTGAGACACATGCTAACTCGCAAACTAGAGAGCAAGTGACCTAAACGGTAGCCTTCAAGTTATTTCCTTTCAACTTAAATGGCCAAAAACTTACCACTTCCACACGGATAGGGAGGATAACTATTAACAGTTATTTAACCTTTAACATGAACATGAATCAAACGTAATAATTTTTTCCGGGTACATGATACCATACAGCATCCAAATTAAACTTTCATATCAAGGCGGGGGCCTCAAACTAGTGTCCTGCGGGCCACATTTGGTCCGTGGGCCGTGTGTTTGAAACCCCTGGTCTTGAGACACATGCTAACTCGCAAACTAGAGAGCCAGCGACCTAAACGGTAGCCTTCAAGTTATTTCCTTTCAACTTAAATGGCCAAAAACTTACCACTTCCACACGGATAGGGAGGATAACTATTAACAGTTATTTAACCTTTAACATGAACATGAATCAAACGTAATAATTTTTTCTGGGTGCATGATACCATACAGCATCCATATCAAACTTTCATATCAAGGCGGGGGCCTAAGCTAGCGTCCTGTGGGCCACATTTGGCCCGCGGGCCGCGTGTTTGAGACCCCTGCCTTAAAAGTTGCTATAAAAAATGCATATTTTTTTAGAAAAAAAACATTAAAAGCAGATAAAATAAATAACGCTCACGTATCATAAAAGAGTGACTACACCAAAGCATCTTTGACAAGATGGCCGCAGAACGCTGGCGTCTTTTAGCATGCAGCCGCTCGAAATGTCGCCATGGCGAGGAATCCCAGAACCCTTGACAAGCGCCGGTTGACACTTTGTGCCCAGGACTTTGCCCAAGCACGAGCGTCTGGTGGACCTGCACGGCTCCGTCATCGACCACACGTACGGGGTAGGCTCCAGCGTGGCAGTGCTGCTCATCATGGAGCGTCTGCACCGGGACCTCTACACCGGCCTCAAGGTGACTTCTAACCGCATCCGTTCCACCCGGAATGCTTTGCTAAAGTTTGGAATTTTTTTCCACACCAGGCTGGTTTGTCCTTGCGGGAGAGGCTTCAGATCGCCTTGGATGTCGTGGAGGGAATCCGCTTCCTGCACAGTCAGGGTCTCCTGCACAGGGACATCAAGCTGAAGAATGTTCTGGTAAGTTCAGAAGTTCCGAGAAGGAGAACCACGCAAACGTACACAAAAACCTGCACGTGTGCGACTCGCAGCTGGACAAGCAAAACCGCGCAAAGATCACCGATCTGGGCTTCTGCAAACCGGAAGCCATGATGTCCGGGAGCATCGTGGGAACGCCTATTCACATGGCGCCCGAGCTGTTTACAGGTACGATCGCCGTCGCCGTCGCCGTCGCCGTGGAAGTCTCGCTAACGGCGCTCTGCAACCCCCATGCAGGAAAGTACGACAACTCCGTGGACGTTTACGCCTTCGGGATCCTCTTCTGGTACCTCTGCACCGGTTCCGTGAAGCTCCCAGAAGCCTTTGAGAAATGTTCCAGCAAGGACCAGCTGTGGAATAACGTCAAGAAAGGTAAGTGGAGTAGTCGTGTACGGCAACAGGTGGCACGAAAGCTGCCAGCACTGGGGAGCTGCGGTTCATTGAGGGCCACATTGGGATGTCTGATGTTGGCTTGTATTGGCCCCATGTTGGCCAATAGCTATCATTTTAGGACAAAAGTCAAAATATGAGGGAAAAAATGCAACATGAAAAAACTAAGAATTATGGGAAATAAAGTCATAATTATGAGAAGGAAAGTTATGAGAGGAAAAGCTGAAATATCAGCAGCAGAAAGGACAAAAAAAAGCTGTAATTTTACGACAAAGTCAAAATATGAAGAGAAAAAAGTCACAATGAAACATTAGAAAGATAAAATATATATTGTAATATAATAAAAACAAATTGTGTGTGTATAATATCATATATAATATGGGAATAATGTCATAATTACAAGATGAATATCAAATATATAATATATATAAGTTTTGTATAATAAACAAATTGTGTGTGTATAATTATAAAGTAATATAATATGGGAATAATGTCATAATTACAAGATGAATATATAATATATATAATTTTTTATAATAAACTAATTGTGTGTGGGTATAATATAATATAATATAATATGGGAATAATGTCATAATTACAAGATGAATATATAATATATATATTTTTTTATAATAAAAAACTAATTGTGTGTGGGTATAATATAATATAATATGGGAATAATGTCATAATTAAAAGATGAATATAACATATATAATATATATAATATTTTATAATAAAAACTAATTGTTTGTGTGTATAATATAATATAAAATAATATGGGAATAATGTCATAATTAAAAGATGAATATAACATATATAATATATATAATATTTTATAATAAAAACTAATTGTTTGTGTGTATAATATAATATAAAATAATATGGGAATAATGTCATAATTACAAGATGAATATAAAATATATAAAATATTAAATATATATAATATTTTATAATAAAAAACAAATTGTGTGTGTGTATAATATAATATAATATGGGAATAATGTCATAATTAAAAGATGAATATAAAATATATAATACAGTGAAGAAAATAAGTATTTGAACACCCTGCTATTTTGCTATTTCTCCCACTTAGAAATCATGGAGGGGTCTGAAATTTTCATCGTAGGTGCATGTCCACTGTGAGAGAGATAAACTAAAAAGAAAAATCCAGAAATCACAATGCATGATTTTTTAACAATTTATTTGTGTGATACAGCTGCAAATAAGTATTTGAACACCTGTGTATCATCTAGAATTCTGACCCTGAAAGACCTGTTAGTCTGCCCATTAGAAGTCCACCTGCACTCCATGTATCATCCTGAATCAGATGCACCTGTTTGAGGTCGTTAGCTGCATAAAGACACCTGTCCACCCCATACAATCAGTAAGACTTTAACTTGTAACATGGCGAAGACCAAAGAGCTGTCCAAAGACACCAGAGACAAAATTGTACACCTCCACAAGGCTGGAAAGGGCTACGGAGCAATTACCAAGCAGCTTGGTGAAAAAAGGTCCACTGTTGGAGCTATCATTAGAAAATGGAAGAAGCTAAACATGACGGTCAATCTCAATCGGAGTGGAGCCCCATGCAAGATATCACCTCGTGGGGTCTCAATGATTCTAAGAAAGGTGAGGAATCAGCCCAGAACTACACGACAGGACTTGGTCAATGACCTGAAAAGAGCTGGGACCACCGTTTCCAAGGTTACTGTAGGTAATACACTAAGACGTCATGATGTGAAATCATGCATGGCACGAAAGGTTCCCCTGCTTAAACCAGCACATGTCAAGGCCCGTCTTAAGTTTGCATATGACCATTTGGATGATACAGAGGAGTCATGGGAGAAAGTTTTATGGTCAGATGAGACCAAAATAGAACTTTTTGGTCATAATTCCAATAAGCGTGTTTGGAGGAAGAAGAATGAAGAGTACAATCCGAAGAACACCATCCCTACTGTGAAGCATGGGGGTGGTAGCATCATGCTTTGGGGGTGTTTTTCTGCACATGGGACAGGACGAGTGCACTGCATTAAAGAGAGGATGACTGGGGCCGTGTATTGTGAGATTTTGGGGAACAACCTCCTTCCCTCTGTCAGAGCATTGAAGATGGGTCGTGGCTGGGTCTTCCAACACGACAACGACCCGAAGCACACAGCCAGGAAAACCAAGGAGTGGCTCCGTAAGAAGCATATCAAGGTTCTAGCATGGCCCAGCCAGTCTCCAGACCTGAACCCAATCGAAAATCTTTGGAGGGAGCTCAAACTCCGTGTTTCTCAGCGACAGCCCAGAAACCTGACTGATCTAGAGAAGATCTGTGTGGAGGAGTGGGCCAAGATCCCTCCTGCAGTGTGTGCAAACCTGGTGAAAAACTACAGGAAACGTTTGACCTCTGTAATAGCAAACAAAGGCTACTGTACCAAATATTAACATTCATTTTCTCAGGTGTTCAAATACTTATTAGCAGCTGTATCACACAAATAAATTGTTAAAAAATCATGCATTGTGATTTCTGGATTTTTCTTTTTAGTTTATCTCTCTCACAGTGGACATGCACCTACGATGAAAATTTCAGACCCCTCCATGATTTCTAAGTGGGAGAAATAGCAAAATAGCAGGGTGTTCAAATACTTATTTTCTTCACTGTATATATAATATTTTATAATAAAAAACAAATTGTGTGTGTGTAATATAATATGGGAATAATGTCATAATTACAAGATGAATATAAAATATATAATAAATACGTATAATATTTTCTAATAAAAAACTAATTGTGTGTGGGTATAATATAATATAATATAATATAATATAATATAATATGGGAATAATGTCATAATTACAAGATGAATATATAATATATATAATTTTTATAATAAACTAATTGTGTGTGGGTATAATATAATATAATATAATATAATATAATATAATATAATATAATATAGGAATAATGTCATAATTACAAGATGAATATATAATATATATATATATTTTTATAATAAACTAATTGTGTGTGTGTATAATATAATATAATATAATATGGGAATAATGTCATAATTACAAGATGAATATAAAATATATAAAATATTAAATATATATAATATTTTATAATAAAAAACAAATTGTGTGTGTGTATAATATAATATAATATGGGAATAATGTCATAATTAAAAGATGAATATAAAATATATAATATATATAATATTTTATAATAAAAAACAAATTGTGTGTGTGTAATATAATATGGGAATAATGTCATAATTACAAGATGAATATAAAATATATAATAAATACGTATAATATTTTCTAATAAAAAACTAATTGTGTGTGGGTATAATATAATATAATATAATATAATATAATATAATATAATATGGGAATAATGTCATAATTACAAGATGAATATATAATATATATAATTTTTATAATAAACTAATTGTGTGTGGGTATAATATAATATAATATAATATAATATAATATAGGAATAATGTCATAATTACAAGATGAATATATAATATATATATATATTTTTATAATAAACTAATTGTGTGTGTGTATAATATAATATAATATAATATGGGAATAATGTCATAATTACAAGATGAATATATAATATATATACATTTTTATAATAAAAACTAATTGTGTGTGGGTATAATATAATATAATATAATATGGGAATAATGTCATAATTAAAAGATGAATATAAAATATATAATATATATAATATTTTATAATAAAAAACAAATTGTGTGTGTGTATAATATAATATAAAATAATATGGGAATAATGTCATAATTAAAAGATGAATATAAAATATATAATATATATAATATTTTATAATAAAAAACTAATTGTGTGTGTGTGTATAATATAATATAAAATAATATGGGAATAATGTCATAATTACAAGATGAATATAAAATATATAATATACGTATATGATATTTTATAATAAAAAACAAATTGTGTGTATATAATATAATATAATATAATATGGGAATAATGTCATAATTACAAGATGAACATTTCTAAATAATAAATGTGAAATTGTTGGAAAATGAAAAAAAACAGAAATGAAACAAAAATGTAATTTTACAAGAAACGTCAAAATATTATGAGAAGAAAGTTGTGTTCTATCAAAAAAAAAAGTCTTAATTTGACAAGAAAAAAATATAATGTGAGCACGGTCTTCATATACTTAAAAATCGTAATATAGGAAACAAACAAAACAAAATACAGTTGTTGGGGACAAAGTTGTCATTATGGGAATAAAGTCCAAATATTACAGGAATGAAGCCATAATTATGAGAAGAAAATGTATGAGAAGAAAGTGAAAATATTTGGAAATTTAGGGGGAAAAAACTGTAATTTTATGAGAATAAAGTCAAAATATGAAGAGAAAAAAAGTCATTGAAGTAGAAAAAGAAAATAAGCGGTAATATTATGAGGAAAATAATGTGATTTTAGTAGCATAAAGTTTGAAATATTCAAGAAAAAAACATTGTCGTAGTTATGACAATAATAATATATAATATAATATATAATGAATATAATAATAATAATCAAAAAAATTCAATAAAATTGTAATTTGAAAATTAGGCTTGGGAAATGTTATATTTTGTGAATAAAGTCAAAATATGATGTTTTTAAAATATTTGGAAAATTAAAACAAAACAAAAAAAAGCAAAAATTTTGACATTTCTAGTGTCGTTCATGCTAATTTGCATATGCTATTTTCACTTGTATGACAAAGATAGGAGGAAACAGTGGAGGTTCTATTTTTTTTTCCAAAATATGTTTTTAAAATATTTGGAAAATTAAAACAAAACAAAAAAAAGCAAAAATAAGGAAATTTCGAGCGACGTTTATGCTAATTTGCATATGCTATTTTCACTTGTATGACAAAGCTAGGAGGAAACATAGTGGATGTTCTAATTTTTTTTCATAATATGATGTTTTTAAAATATTTGGAAAAATTAAAACAAAACAAAAAAAAGCAAAAATAAGGAAATTTCGAGCGACGTTTATGCTAATTTGCATATGCTATTTTCACTTGTATGACAAAACTAGGAGGAAACAGTGGATGTTCTATTTTTTTTCTTCAAAATATGTTTTTAAAATATTTGGAAAATTAAAACAAAACAAAAAAATATAAATAATAATAAAATAAATAATAAAAAAATAATAAATAATCAAAAAAATTCAATAAAATTTTAATTTGAAAATTAGGCTGGGGAAATGTTATATTTTATGAATAAAGTCAAAATATGATGTTTTTAAAATATTTGGAAAATTAAAACAAAACAAAAAAAAGCAAAAGTATGGACATTTCGAGCGACGTTCATGCAAATTTGCATATGACAAAGATAGGAGGAAACAGTGGATGTTCTATTTTTTTTTCCAAAATATGTTTTTAAAATATTTGGAAAATTAAAACAAAACAAAAAAATATAAATAATAATAAAATAAATAATAAAAGAATAATAAATTATCAAAAAAAATTCAATAAAATTGTAATTTGAAAATTAAGCTGGGGAAATGTTATATTTTATGAATAAAGTCAAAATATGATGTTTTTAAAATATTTGGAAAATTAAAACAAAACAAAAAAAGCAAAAGTATGGACATTTCGAGCGACGTTCATGCAAATTTGCATATGACAAAGATAGGAGGAAACAGTGGATGTTCTATTTTTTTTTCCAAAATATGTTTTTAAAATATTTGGAAAATTGAAACAAAACAAAAAAATATAAATAATAATAAAATAAATAATAAAAGAATAATAAATTATCAAAAAAATTCAATAAAATTGTAATTTGAAAATTAGGCTGGGGAAATGTTATATTTTATGAATAAAGTCAAAATATGATGTTTTTAAAATATTTGGAAAATTAAAACAAAACAAAAAAAGCAAAAGTATGGACATTTTGAGCGACGTTCATGCTAATTTGCATATGCTATTTTCACTTGTATGACAAAGATAGGAGGAAACAGTGGATGTTCTAATTTTTTTTTCATAATATGATGTTTTTAAAATATTTGGAAAAATTAAAACAAAACAAAAAAAAGCAAAAATAAGGAAATTTCGAGCGACGTTCATGCTAATTTGCATATGCTATTTTCACTTGTATAACAAAGCTGTGAGGAAACATAGCAGATGTTCTATTTTTAAAAACGACATGATGACTCTAATTGGCGCCCACGTGGTCCGCCCCCCTCTCCGCCCTCCCCCTCCCCACCCAGGCGCCCGACCCGAGCGCTTGTCCACCTTCGACGAGGAGTGCTGGCAGCTGATGGAGGCCTGCTGGAACGGCGACCCCTCCCAGCGGCCCCTGCTGGGTATCGTGGAGCCCAGCCTGCAAAGCATCATGGTCCGTCTCTGCAGCTACGGCTCGCAGCGGAAAAACAGCGGGTTGGAGGACTCGAACTGAAAAGTATTTTTGTGCTATTTATGAAAGACGGGGCTCGGTCACAGGTTGATGTAATTTATAAAGAAATTTGGGGGGGGTCAAGAAGTGTTTTATTGTTGTTTTTGTTTGTATCACTCCTGTGTAGCTGACATGCTAATTGCCTCCCCTTCATACAAAACACGTTACTAGATGCAACTTTTTAATGTACTCCATTAGCAGTATTGTCAACAACAACAAAAAAAAAATCTCCATTTTAGATTGTATTTAATATCTGCATCTATTCAAACATCTTTTTTTTTTTTTTTAATAAAAGAATCTGTTACAGCAAATCACAAGACTCCACACTCAGACTTGCTGCTTTTTGTCTTTGGGTCTATTTGTTTTATTTTTATAGTTAGATTCATAAAATATGTGCTTTGGGTGCTGCGAACCCCACCTCGGGTTCAAAGGTCAAATTGCTCTGCAAATAAGTTGTTGTTTTTACAGGTTGGTGACCCTTTTTTTCTGTGAAATAATAATAAAATAAATACTGACTGTATTTAATATTTTTATGTCAAATATTCACAAACAATTGCATTTTTTTTACAGGAAAATTAGTGTTAAATTATACAATATGAATAAGAATATAATAATGATGATTAATATCGTTAGAACAAAATTAATATTGTCAGAACACTATAAAAGATGTCCTTCAGCGAGGCACAAAAGTTCCTTAAAAAATGTTTTTCAATTAAATAAAATGTAAAAATAAAAAAAATAAAAATCCCCATCTTTATCGATATATATCAATATATTTATGAAATAATTAGATCACATTTTTATTTTTGAAATTGTAATCAACTTGCACATAAAGCTCAGTGAACATTTCAATTAATTAAAAAAGCAAATTACATATTATAATCAGATTATTATTAATAAATGTAAACATCTTATAGCTATTTATAATTATACAATATGAATAAGTATATAATAATGATTAATATCGTCAGAACAAAATTAATATTGTCAGAACACTATAAAAGATGTTCTTCAGCGAGGCACAAAAGTTCCTTAAAAAAGGTTTTTCAATTAAATAAAATGTAAAAATTAAAAAAAAATAAAATCCCCATCTTTATCGATATATATCAATATATTTATGAAATAATTATATCACATTTTTATTTTTGAAATTGAAATTATACAATCAATAAAAAAAGCAAATTACATATAATCAGATTATTATTAATAAATGTAAACATCTTATAGCTAGGGTTAGGGTTAGGGTTTATAATTATTATTAAATATAAATATATATTTTTTAAATATTACATGTTCATTTTAAAGCTTGTTTCTTTCAAAAAAAAGTAATTATATTTATTTATCATTATTAAAATTATTTGTCAAACAATTTTTGTTTAAAATCCGTCAGTGAGGCGCCAAAGTCCCAAAAATATTTTTTTAATAAAATTTTTATTTTTTATTAAATAAAAAAAAATCCCAACTTCTATCACAATGCATATCAATAATATATCGATTGAATAAGCACTTATAAGAAATGTTTGTTTGTTCATTTTGAATATAATGTTCAGTGAAAAATAAGTGAAATTATTTTTTACATGTAACTATAAATAATCAATTATATAGTATTTTTATATATTATTATTCATTGGTTATTTGTCAGAACACTTTTTTAAAAAATGTCCCAAAATGGCTTTAAAAATGTTTAAAAATTGACTGTGTAGCTAACATGCTAACCTTTGTTATTGTTTTTTTATACTGAATGGAAAGTGTCAGGTCAAAGTTGAGATTTAGACACGTCAACAAAAATAGGAGGCGGAACCTTCGTGACATCAATCGAGGCCGGACCGGAATAAGTGGCGCACACCAGCACAGGTGGAGCAATGAAGCAAACAGCGGGCACCAGGCTGGAGGCTGGAGACTGGAGACCGGAGACTGGAGACTGGAGGCTGGAGACTGGAGACTGGAGACTGTTTAACAATGGTTTGTACGTCGCCCATACAAACACCAGAGAGGCAGCCGGTAAGACGCCAAACTGTTTCAATGTAAAGATTCCTGTGCTAACGATAGCTTAGCCACGGCGTCTCGTGCGTGGCTTGTTGACTGCTTTAACGCTCACGTGCGCTGACTGTTGTGTTTAAACGCTTGTTGGCATCGTGGTTAACTTGATTTAATGTGGTTGGAATTGTGTAAATTGTGTAAATAGTTAGCTTATATTGTTGCGTATGTATTTAAGTACGTTTATTTCACTTTGGTTTGGAAATGTGATTTGAAAGCTAACTGAATTGTATTTAATGCTAAGGGCAATTAAGAGAAAGCATGGCTGAGTTCGAATATTGTGCAAATTTTCCTTGTGTACAATCGCAGTTAAAATTAAGAAGTAATTCATGGTAAATACATTTAAGGTTAACAACTATGATAAATATCACAGTAAATTCTGAATGAATTAATTAATAAATTACAATGTTATTTATTATTATAACTAGTAATAATTTAAGAACACATTAATATATATAAATAAAAACAGCAATAAATATATGGAAAGTGGTGGAATTCATACCTGGTATTATATTAAAGCTTAATTTGCTTATTCTCTATTGCAGTAATTTGTGAGGCATGGATTTGTGACTTTGCACAGAATTTAAATGTTTCTTTTTTTTTTTTTGAAAGGTTTTTCACCTAATTTCAAGCACCCTAAATTGCAACTGAAAATAAAAGATGCAAAACAGGACAAGCCGCTTATTTATTGAGTGAATATGTTTCCTACACCTCTGGGTAAATTGGGGATTGTATGAAAACCAAAGGGAACTTGACAGAAAGTGATGGTGGAGATTCCCAAAGGATTTGTTTGCACGTCATTCCTCTAAAGTAGTACTAAAGTAGTAGTAAAGTACTTCTCTATAAGTTGAAGAGGAAAAACTAAACGGCATAAGACGTCTTATGTTCGGTTGCCAGCATCATGAGTGTGAGTGGAAGTGCGGTGGAACGTTCCGCCATGTTAATTTGTAGAAATGCTTTGATGAGCACAAAAGACAAAAGGGCGCCTGTGGACGGAGAAGAAAGAAGCTAATGGACGTTCATAAATGATGACGAGGAGTATAATCGCATCAGGTCATGTGGCCGATCGCCGTGTCCCCGACTGACACGTCTCTCTTTGTCTGGGTGTCGGCTGGAGGTGAGCAGACGTCATAACGTCATGACCTCTTTTTCTCAATTCTCCACTTTGACAATAAAAGAAAAATATATATTTCGTTATTTGTATAAATATAAAATATTACATCATTTTTAGAAAAGATAAAAATGATAGATTTTTTAAATAAAACCAAAATACATAACTTGAAATAAAAAACTTTTTAATAAATTAATAAAAATGTAATAAAATACCCAAAAATATTGTTTAAAAAATTTAAAACAATTGTTTTTGTATTATTATTTTTCATGAATTAAAATCTAATAAAAATACCTAAATATATATATTTAAAAAGGAAATATCATATATATTTTTGTTTAATTATTGAATAACATTACCTTTTTTCTGAATTCTCTAGTTTGACAAAAGAAAAATATATATTTCGTTATTTGTATAATATAAAATATTACATAATTTTTAGATAAAAATGATAGATTTTTTTTAAATAAAACCAAAATACATAAGTTGAAATAAAAAACTTTTTAATAAATTAATAAAAATGTAATAAAATACCCAAAAATATTGTTTAAAAAATTTAAAACAATTGTTTTTGTATTATTATTTTTCATGAATTAAAATCTAATAAAAATACCTAAATATATATATTTAAAAAGGAAATATCATATATATTTTTGTTTAATTATTGAATAACATTACCTTTTTTCTGAATTCTCTAGTTTGACAAAAGAAAAATATATATTTCGTTATTTGTATAATATAAAATATTACATAATTTTTAGATAAAAATGATAGATTTTTTTTAAATAAAACCAAAATACATAAGTTGAAATAAAAAACTTTTTAATAAATTAATAAAAATGTAATAAAATACCCAAAAATATTGTTTAAAAAATGTAAAACAATTATTTTGTATTATTATTTTACAGTTTCATGAATTAATTAAAATCTAATAAAAATACCTAAATATATATATATATATATATACATATATATATATATATATATATATATATATTTAAAAAGGAAATATCATATATATTTTTGTTTAATTATTGAATAACATTACCTTTTTTTTCTGAATTCTCTAGTTTGACAATAAAAGAAAAATATATATTTCGTTATTTGTATAAATATAAAATATTACATAATTTTTAAAAAAGATAAAAATGATAGATTTTTAAAAATAAAACCAAAATACATAACTTGAAAAAAAAACTTTTAAATAAATTAATAAAAATGTAATAAAATACCCAAAAATATTGTTTAAAAAATTTAAAACAATTATTTTTGTATTATTATTTTACAGTTTCATGAATTAATTAAAATCTAATAAAAATACCTAAAAATATATATATAAAAAAAAATATCATATATATTTTTTGTTTAATTATTTAATAACATTACCTTTTTTTCTGAATTCTCTAGTTTGACAATAAAAGAAAAATATATATTTCGTTATTTGTATAAATATAAAATATTACATAATTTTTAGAAAAGATAAAAATGATAGATTTTTAAAAATAAAACCAATACATAACTTGAAATAAAAAACTTTTAAATAAATTAATAAAAATGTAATAAAATACCCAAAAATATTGTTTAAAAAATACAATTATTTTTGTATTATTATTTTACACAGTTTCATGAATTAATTAAAATCTAATAAAAATACCCTAAAAATATATATATTTAAAAAATAAATATCATATATATTTTTGTTTAATTATTGAATAACATTACCTTTTTTCTGAATTCTCTAGTTTGACAATAAAAGAAAAATATATATTTCGTTATTTGTATAAATATAAAATATTACATAATTTTTAGAAGATAAAAATTATAGATTTTTTAAATAAAACCAAAATACATAACTTGAAATAAAAAAACTTTTTAATAAATTAATAAGTGTAATAAAATACCCCAAAATATTGTTTAAAAAATTTAAAACAATTATTTTTGTATTATTATTTTACACAGTTTCACGAATTAATTAAAATCTAATAAAAATACCTAAAAATATATATATTTAAAAAGGAAATATCATATATATTTTTGTTTAATTATTGAATAACATTACCTTTTTTTCTGAATTCTCTAGTTTGACAATAAAAGAAAAATATTTATTTCGTTATTTGTATAAATATAAAATATTACATAATTTTTAGAAAAGACAGATTAATTAAAAATGTAAATTCAGTTTTTTTAAATAAAACCAAAATACATAAGTTGAAATAACAAAAACTTGGTAATGAATTAATAAAAATGTAATAAAATACACAAAAATATTATGTTTACAAAATGTAAGGCAATTATTTTTGTATTATTTTACAGTTTCATGAATTAAAATCAAATAAAAATACCTAAAAATATATATATTTAAAAAGGATATATATATATATACATATATATATATATATATATATATATAAGGATATAAAATACAACTTAATTAAAAATGTAAATTCAGTTTTTTAAATCAAACCAAAATGCATAAGTTGAAATAAAAAACGTTTTAATGAATTAATTAAAAAAAATTATAAAATACACAAAATATTATTTAGAAAATTTAAAACAATTATTTTTGTATTATTATTTTAGTTTCATGAATTAATTAAAATCAAATAAAAATACCTAAAATATATATATTTAAAAAGGAAATATATACATTTTTAATTATTGAATAACAGTTTTTTAATAAAACCAAAATACATACGTTGAAAAAATAACTTTTTAATGAATTAATAAAAAATTTATAAAATACAGAAAATATTGCTTTTTAAAACAATTATTTTTGTATTATTATTTTACAAAGTTTCATGAATTAATTAAAATCAAATACAAACACCTAAAAAAGTTATATTTAAAAAGGAAATATCATATAAATTTGTTTTTAATTATTGAATAGTGTTACCTCTTTTTCTGAATTCTCCAGTTTGACAATAAAATAAAAATATATATTATACATATATATATATATATATATATATATATAGTTATTTATATAAATATCTATATTTGGAAAATACAAATTAATTGAAAAATATTTATTTTTATAAAACCAAATTATGGAAGTTGAAATTCATAATTTAAAAAGAGACAAAAAAAGAATAAATTAATATAAATAAATACAAAAATTAACAAACATTGAATTTTATATTCAACTTCCTTTTTTTCTGATTTTGGACACATTAAAAAAATATTTGCAGATATATTTAATATATAAATAAAGCATAAACATCCTCATCTTTAAAAAGTTCAAACCTCCAAAACGTTACATTTACATTTCATGCTGAAGTCATTAAAAAAAAACATTAAAAGTATTAAAATATGATATTTTGTTGTCCTTCAGGTGAAATGTGTGGAAGTGGATGAAACATTGTGTGTTAAAAAAAGCGCCACCGTGTGGTTGTATTCATCAGAAAATCAACAGTGGTGCGTGTTGGGAATACATTTCGGCCTTTTATGTGCGGCGTTCCAGGAGCAGAAAACGGGATAAAATGCAGTCAAGAAGACACGGATGTAAATTCTTTTCGTCTTTTTTTCTTCTTGTTGATGGCGTTACAATGAAAAGACGTGAAAATTCATAAATCCCCTCCAAAGATGTGTACATATTTACTTCCATTTACAGGCCACACTGTACAGTAGAAATAGATTACACAGAAAGTTTTTTTTTTTTTTTTTTTTTTACAAAGGCGCCACAGCTAGTCTATAAAAACACGGCTGTTAATTCATGGACGGAAACATATCTCACATCATATCATATCATATCTCATATTTCTTCTCTCACATCGATATAAAAAAAAAAAACGATGGAGAGCAGAAAGTCTATAAAAATGTACATATCCTTCACTTGATTGTTGGCTCACACACACACACACACACACACCGAACGCAGTCCAGACACATTATAAAGTAGTTTTAGCTCAACCTTCCCTGAATTACAACTTTATTGTTCCACAAAATATAAACATCGGAACACAAATACACTAAAAAAAATAAAAAAAAATGAAAAAAATTAAAATCAGGGCAGCAAATGAAACAAAAAGTGCATTGAAAAAACACAATTCAAGTATGTAAACAAAACAATGTCTTTAAACTGACGTTTGACACACACACACACACACACACACACATTCCTTTTTATTTAGTTGTTTTTTTTTATAAAAAAAAAGTCTTTCAAATCCCAGGGTTGGATGAAGAAGGCTCACATGGAGGTGTTGCAGTGGCTGCTGGGGAAGGAGGGGGGGTTGTTGCGGGGGGGGGGAGAAAAACAAGATGGTGATGGACGAGCAGCAACACAAAGAAAACCCAAACAAGGAACGATGAACACAACACACACACAAGTCCAAACAATGAAGATTCATGGGATGAAATTAAAGAATAAAAACCTTCATGTGGTATTTTTATAAAAGCAGAGGAGACAGAAAAAAGGTGGATTAGTTTTCATCAATCATCATTAATTAGTTTATTAGAATTATTACAATTCATGCTTTTTTAGGTGATTAATGTGGAAAAGGTTATTAAGCTTTGGGCCTCCTGCCAACCACAGCGAGAGCAGTTATCCATAAATAGCCAAAACATGGACGAGTGGTGAGAATTCCTAACCAAAACGACCACTCATCCAGGACGTCCCAAAATATTATGGTATTGCTAATATGAAATATAAATCCATAAAAGCATAATTTTCTTCAAAGATGGACGTTAAGCGGAGGTACTGTAATTATGACATCATGGTCTCTGATTGGTTAATCGCTGCCACGTACATATTATGTGCCTGTGTCAACAGGAAATGGTTAAATCGTCAATGAAGCGGAGCGCTTAGCTAACTAGCACAACATTTTGATGGATTTTGGAAGCCAGTTGACTCATAAGGAGTACCAAATTTGAAGACATATTGTCCATTTTTCATAAAATTAAACGCTTTTAAGGATATCTAATAGTGCCGAAAATACGGTATATAGATATATTTTCATTTTTAAAAAAAATTTAATAAAGAAAGTAAAAGCAATGAAAACAGAAGAGGGGCGACTAATGAGGTCTTAGTACTTTGGTACAGTTGCTACAAAGTGTAAAATGAGAGGACGACATCGAACGACAAAGACGCGACGTGAAGACAAGAACCGTGACAGGATGCCGAATACTCACTCCGATCCCGACGAGTCGCCGTCAACCGTCCCCGCTTTGATGCTCATGGCTACGCCGTTCAGGCCGCCTTTAGCCCGCCGCTCGCTACAGGACGAGCCTTGAGGGGACGCCGGGCCCTGGGCGCCGTCACGGTTGAAGCCGTTCCTCTCGATGATGGGCGAGAGCTGCTTCTTCTTGAGGATCCCTGCCGGGAACGACGAGACATTAAGGTTAGAGGTACGCAGATTCAGTACGCGGCACCCCGAGAACGTCCCCCCCGCCCCCACCTTTCTGAGGGTGGGCGTTGAGGTTGGGCAGCAGCGGCGTGACGGCGTCCTGTAGCCGCTCATCCGATGGCGTGCTGGGGAGGCTGGGATCAAGGCTGATCTTGGGTCTGTCGGGCAGCTCGGCGGGATGAGGCCAGCACGTTCTACCTTCTGAATCCAAGAACACAAACGTGGTTTGATGGCGCTAACCGCAGGGGAAGAGCGCTCGACCTAGGAAGCTAGGAAGCTAGGAATCTAGGACGCTTGGTTGTACCATTTTTATTGTTTGAAAATCAACTCATTCGATTGTGAAATAAAATTATAATTCAATAAAAGCATCATCAAAATATTCATTTTTTTTATGTATTATGTATTTATTTCATTAGCTTTTTACAATTATTTCATAATATTTCCATTTCTCATAGCATTTTTATGTATTTCTTATTTATTTCATCACTGATTGTGTTTTGAAGTATTTTTATGTATTAATCTTATGTACTTAATGTAATTTATGTATGTATTATGATTATGTAATTTGTGTTATAATTGTGTGTATTTCATGGAAGTTATGTATTATGATTATGTAATTTATGTATTTTGTGTATTCATGGAATTCTTGTATTATGTTATTTTGTGTATTAATTTGGTGTATTTAATGTAATTTATGTATTATGAATATGTAATTTTATGTATTAATTTTGTGTATTCATGGAATTTATGTATTATGATTTATTTTGTGTATTAATTTGGTGTATTTAATGTAATTTATGGATTATGAATATGTAATTTTATGTATTTAATGTAATTTATGTATTATGATTATGTAATTTTATACATTAAATTTGTATCTATTTAATGTAATTCATGTATTATGATTATTTAATTTTATGTATTTAATTTTTGTCGTCAATGTAATTTATGAATTACAATTATGTCATTTTATGTATTAATTTGTGTATTTAATGGAATTTATGTATTATGATTATGTTATTTTATGTATTTAATGTAATTTATGAATTATGATTGTTATTTTATGTATTTAATGTAATTTATGAATTATGATTGTCATTTTATGTATTAATTTTGTGTATTTAATGGAATTGATGTATTATGATTGTTATTTTATGTATTTAATGTAATTTATGCAGTATGATTATGTAATTTTATGTCTTTCATTTTTATGTCTTTAATGTAATTTATGAATTAGGATTGTCATTTTATGCATTTGTTCATTTAATGTAATTTATGTAATACAATTATGCAATTTAATATAATTAATTTTTATGTAGTTAATTTAAATGATATATTATGATTATGTAATTAATTTTGTGTATTTAATGGACTTTATGTATTATGATGATGTAAATTTATGTATAAAATTTTTATGATATTTTAATTTATGTAAAGATAGAATTGTACAAGCGTACCTAATGTGGTGACCTACCGTGTGCTTGCGGCCTCTTGGCTCCGTTGGACGCCAGGTTCTCCCAGCATTGGTCCGGGGGGAGGGGACCCTCCTCGTCCTCGCTGTCAGAGGAGTGCGTGGAGGCGTAGGATCCGCTCTGGTCGTCCTCCAAGGACAGATCGCTGTCCGAGTCGCTGTCGTGATCTGCACGGAGACCACAGCGATGCCGTAAACGGAAGACGAGCGAAGAAACCCGAGGCCTGAGGCGCTGACCTACCGTCATCCGCCTGCCGGTTATTTTCATGGAAGAGCGACGTGTGGTCGTTGAGGGCGATGTGCGCCTGGCTGGTGCTCAGTCCGTCGTCCCTAAAAAGAAGAGCGGAAGGTTTACAGCGGTGGCGCCGACGCGGTGAGGGAGTGGCCTGTTCGTGACCTCCTGACCTCAGCACGAAGGGCACGTAGCTGTGCTGACTCTTGGTGCTGTGCATGGTCCCGTTCAGGGACGCGCTGGACTCGCCGAAGGGAAGGTGGTACAGCTTGGCGTCCGCGTAGCTGCTGTTGCATTTGTAGCTCTGCTGGCACACGCCAAGCACACGGATGACATTATTATTATTCATCGACAATCGTGACGATTGGATAGGCAAGCCGAAACAAACAAACAAATGTTCAAATATCACTTCAAAAAACATTTCATAAATGTTTCATTTATTTCATTTATTAATTTTGCGTATTTCATGGAATTTATGTATTATAAATATGTAATTTTATGTATTCCATGGACTTTATGTATTATGATTATGTCATTTTATGTCTTTAACTTTTATGTCTTTAATGTAATTTATGAATTATGATTATGTCATTTTATGTATTAATTTTGTGTATTTAATGGAATTGATGTATTATGATTATGTTATTTTTATGGATTAATTTTATGTATTTAATATAATTTATGTATTATGATTGTCATTTTATGTATTAATTTTGCGTGATTAATGGAATTTATGTATTATGATTATGTAATTGTATGTATTCATTTTGTGTATTTAATGGAATTTATGTATTATGATTGTCATTTTATGTATTAATTTTGCGTAATTAATGGAATTTATGTATTATGATTATGTAATTGTATGTATTCATTTTGTGTATTTAATGGAATTTATGTATTATGATTATGTTATTTTGTGTAATGTAATTTATGTATTATGATTATGTCATTTGATGTCTTTAATGTAATTTATGTATTATGATTATGTCATTTTATGTCTTTAATTTTTATGTCTTTAATGTAATTTATGAATTATGATTATGTCATTTTATGTATTAATTTTGTGTATTTAATGGAATTGATGTATTATGATTATGTTATTTTTATGGATTAATTTTATGTATTTAATATAATTTATGTATTATGATTATGTCATTTTATGTATTAATTTTGCGTGATTAATGGAATTTATGTATTATGATTATGTAATTGTATGTATTAATTTAGTGTATTTAATGAAATTTATGTATTATGATTATGTCATTTTATGTATTAATTTTGCGTAATTAATGGAATTTATGTATTATGATTATGTAATTGTATGTATTAATTTTGTGTATTTAATGGAATTTATGTATTATGATTATGTTATTTTGTGTATTTAATGTAATTTATGTATTATGATTATGTCATTTGATGTCTTTAATTTTTATGTCTTTAATGTAATTTATGAATTATGATTATGTCATTTTATGTATTAATTTTGTGTATTTAATGGAATTGATGTATTATGATTATGTTATTTTTATGGATTTTTTTTCATCACTAATAATTTCATTCAGTTTTTATGTATTTTTATGTATTCATTTTTATATTATGTAATTTTATGTCATTCCTGTATTATTTTTTATGATTTTATGTATTTAATTTTTATGTATTTAATGGACTTTATGTATTATGATTATGTAAATGTATGTATTTAATGGTAATGGTAATGACGTGGATGTATTTCATCACTGAATATTTGATTGCATTCATTTTTTATGTATTTTTATGTATACATTTTTATAGATTGAATGTATTTTAAGTAATTTCAAGCATTGTATGTATTATTATGTATTCAATGTACTTTCTATTGATGATGTGGATTTTTTTCATGACTGATAATTTGATTGGGTTTTAATGTATTTATTATTATATTGTTATGTAATTTTATGCAATTCTGTATTATTTTTTAATGAATTTTAAGTATTTAATTTTTATGTATTTTATTGGAATTTTTATTCATGACATGGATTTTTTCATCACTGATGCGTTTATTTTTCATGTATTTTTATGTATACATTTTTATAGATTTAATGTATTTTAAGTAATTTTAAGCATTGTATGTATTATTATGTATTCAATGTAATTTCTATTGATGATGTGGATTTTTTTTCATGACTGATAATTTGATTGGGTTTTTATGTATTCATTTTTATATTATGTAATTTCTGTATTATTTTTTTATGTATTTTATGTATTTAATTTTTATGTATTTCATTGGAATTTCTATTCATGACATGGATTTTGTTCATCACTGATACCTTTATTTTTCATGTATTTTTATGTATTCATTTTTATATTATTATGTAATTTTATGTAATTTCTGTATTATTTTTATGTATTTTATAGGAATTTTTATTCATGACATGGATTTTTTTTAATCACCGATTAATTTAATTGCGTTTATTTTTCATGTATTTTTATGTATACATTTTTATCGATTTAATGTATTTTAAGTCATTTTAAGCATTGTATGTATTATTATGTATTCAATGTACTTTTTATTGATGATGTGGTTTTTTTCATCACTGATTGATTGGTTTTTTTTGTATTTTTATGTATACATTTAATAAATTTAAATATATAATATGTATAATATAATAAATGATAAATAATATAAATAAATACAGCAACAAATCCAATCAAAGATCTCCTATATAACAGTAGTTGCTGTTTTTACGGCTCTAATGTAAAAACACCGGTCAAAGATCCTCTATTAGACAGGAGCCCTCTGCTCTGCTGTGCTGTCTTTAAGGGCCTACTGAAAAAAAACTCTAGCCAAAGATCCTCTATATCACACAAGCACTTTGCTGTTTACAATTTTTTTTACAAAAATACTAGCCAAAGATCCTCTATACGACAGGAGCAGTCTACTGATTTGTAATACCTACTGCAAAACAGTAAAAACGCTCGTCAAAGATCATCTATTTGACACACAGCGCACTGTGCAGAGTTTAAGGCTCTACATCAAAATGTTAGTCAAAGATCCTTTATGTGACAGGAGTGATGAGGGACTCACAGAGGATTTGGACTTGATCATGTGATCAGGGTGCTTGTGTCCACAGCAGTACTTCATGGCCTTCCTGGCCTCCTTACTGAAGACGATGCGGAAGAAGAAGATGAAGGGACCCTGGATGATTGACAGAAGCAACCATAATCATAATCAATAATCAATAATCATCATTATTACAGTAGAATAGAGTGGAGTGGAGTGGAGCAGCTGTGGGTCTCACCTGCACGCAGTTGAATCCAGCAAACAAGTAATGGAAGATGATCACATCACTGTTGACTGACAGCAGAGCCAGGAAGCAGGTGACTGAAACCAGGAAAAGGACGCCCCCTGCTGTCTTCAGGCCAGACCTGCACAGGATCAGCCACTTTATCTACGGTACATCCATATTTTTTTCTGCAGTGTCACATTTAAAAAAAAAAACACTTAAAAACTCCAAATCCTCTGGACAAAAAACATCTGATTCCGAAAAACTGCTACCAAAATATCATATATTAATATTATTATTATTATTATTAATCTCTCTGTATACTATATAATCCTCTTTTGATTGTTTCTTACAGTTTTTTCCTGATTATTGAGTCGCCACAGTGCCACATTTTTTCATCCGCATACTGATTTTTTTTATTTAAATTATAATAATAGTTACTAAATGTAAAATGTTATTAATTCTATTTCATGACAATATCAGTACTATAATATAGAATTAAGGAGTTTGATATATTTCAGGAAAAATATGCATCTTTGTCATAATGGTGTATATAACTTATTATTAGCATGAACTTCGGCCTTTGCTCTTTTTCATTATTTTTGCTGTTGCTAAAAAAATAATAATCCACAAATCATGTTCGTACATTTATTCCCATCATATTAAAAACTTGATTAGTTTTTTGTTTCTTATATTATTACTTTTTGAAATTATTAATATTATAGTATATTCTATTATTATATATATTTATATATTATTATTATTATATTAGATTTTATTATTATATATATTTATATATTATATATATTATTATATTAGATTATTACTATATTCTATTTTATTATTATATATTTATATATTATATATATTATTATATTAGATTATTATTATATTATATTATATTATTATATATATTTATATATTATATATATTATTATATTAGGTTATTACTATATTCTATTTTATTATTATATATATTTATATATTATATATATTAGATTATATTCTATTATATATATTTATATATTATATATATTATTATATTAGATTATTTTTTTCCATCATAAAATTACAAATTTATTCTCATAAAAATTGCGACTTTTTTTCTTGTTAGAATACAAATTTTCTCTTCGTATTTTGATTTCATTCTTGCAAAATTCCATATGTTTTTTTCAATTTCTGCTGTTGTTTTTTTTATGTAATTTCCCAACTATCTTTAGTGTTTTGTTTGTTTCTCATAATATTGAGATACATTTTTTTTCTTAATTCTACATTTTTTACTTGATGCTATAAAATTACAACCTTTATATTTTGACTTTATTCTTAAAAAAATGACAAATGATTTTTCTATTTTTGCTGTTGTTTTTTTACTGAAATTATGTTTTTAAAATGTGCCACAAAAAAAAAACACAGCCGTGGACCGCAAATGGCCCCCAGACTGCCCTTTGGACACCACTGATAATAACATAACACAAATGACATTATCCATCAACAATTGCGACGCACGCCTTGCAGAAAACAGTAAAGGCTGGGACATTTCGCTGCATGCTTTGAATAGGCAGAGTGGCGCCATCTGGTGGCCAACTGTAACATATTCCATTCTGACATGTTAACTTGATAGCATTAGTTGGTGTTAAGATCAAAAATGATATTTTGGGATATGGGATATTTTTGGCCACGAGGAGCTTGCCATTTGCGGCTCCCATGTTCGTTCAACATAGCTAAACATCTCCAGCGTCTTCTAACGATGGTTCCATTAGGCCAACGTAAAAACCCTGATCATCTCCAAAACGCTAGCATCCAATGAGAGTTAGCACTCACACGCGAGGCTCCTTCTTGTCCAGGCTGTGGCGTCTCAGTGAGCAGGACGCTTTGGACGACAGGATGTTGAGGAAGATGTTCATCTGCACACACAAACATCTAAAATGCATCACTGCCGGATGCTGGAGAAGAACCAGAAGACTGAGGCGCTCCTCACCGACACCATCATGGCGATGGGTCCGGCAAAGCTCCAGATGAGCGTGTCGTACATGGACAGCCAGCAGAAGTCCGGGTTGCCGTAGCCTTCGGGATCCAGTCCCACTGCCAGACCTGCAGACGACAAGGAGTTAGAAGCCAGAAGTTATTGTAGATGTCTTCAATTCCGTAATCGTGGTGAGGTTTGGACCTGTGATGAAGGCAGGTACCCCCCATCCAATCAGATAGTAGAACCTCATGGGGCCGTAGTTGATGTCTCGTACTTCGCTGATCATGCGGTACACGTGCAGGCTCTCCAGGAAAAGCCACGAGAAGGTGCACAGGTAGAAGAAGTGCAACAAAATGGCGATGACCGTGCACAGGAACTGCAGCGGGAAGACAGCGGAGTTTGACAACAAGAACGAGTTTCCGAGTGACAGAAACAAGACCGTTACCGGGTTGTCGGCTTGGTTGATTCCTAGTATGAAGACCAGCTCGGAGAAGAGGAGCGCGATGGCTCCGTTGTTCATGATGCTGGTCTTGTTGCTCCGCATGGCTCGCAGGCACAGCAGGAAGACGGCGGTGAGGAAGAGGAAGCCCAGCGTGACGCTGACGGTGCTCCAGGTCAGGACTTTAATGGGCAGGATCTCTCCGTTCTGACACAAACCAGATTCTCAGGCACGCATGATTTTGCATTGGGGGCAGGTGGCGAAGTGCCCCGCCTGAAAAGAGCACGTCTTACCTCTCTTCTGGAGACGTCCATGAGCACGGCGAAGCTGGTCATGTGATAGCACTGACAGCTGATGTGAGAGCTGTTCCGAAAGACCACCTCACAGCCCTTCGCCGACCAGCCGCCCTTTCCAGCTCTGATGTGTAAAAAACGAAAAAAGCCAATAAGAGGCGGGACTTAGCCACATGGTAGGTTCTTAGATTATTATTATATTATATGTATATATATTATATATATTATTATATTAGATTGTTATTATTATATTATATTCTATTATTATATATATTATTATATTAGATTATTATTATTTTTTCCCATCATAAAATGACAAATTTATTCTCATAAAAATTGCGGCTTTTTTTCTTGTTAAAATACAAATTTTCTCTTCGTATTTTGACTTTATTCTTGTAAAATTACATACGTTTTTTTCAATTTATGTCGTTTCTTTTTAAAATTTAATTTCCCAACTATCTCAACCTTTTACGACTCGGGAATTCTAACTTTTTCCGTCATCAAAAATTAAAACTTTATTCTCATAAAACTTGCGACTTTTTTTCTTGTTAAAATACAAATTTTCTCTTCGTATTTTGACTTTATTCTTGTAAAATTACATACGTTTTTTTCAATTTCTGCTGTTTCTTTTTTAAATTTAATTTCCCAACTATCTCAACCTTTTATGATTCGGGAATTCTAACTTTTTCCGTCATCAAAAATTTAAACTTTATTCTCATAAAAATTGTGACTTTTTTTCTTGTTAAAATACAAATTTTCTCTTCGTATTTTCACTTTATTCTTGTAAAATTACATACGTTTTTTTCAATTTATGCCGTTTCTTTTTTAAATTTAATATCCCAATTATCTCAACCTTTTACGACTCGGGAATTCTAACTTTTTCCGTCATCAAAAATTAAAACTTTATTCTCATAAAAATTGCGACTTTTTTTCTTGTTAAAATACAAATTTTCTCTTCGTATTTTGACTTTATTCTTGTAAAATTACATACATTTTTTTCAATTTCTGCCGTTTCTTTTTTAAAGTTAATTTCCCAACTATCTCAACCTTTTATGATTCGGGAATTCTAACTTTTTCCGTCATCAAAAATTAAAATTTTATTCTCATAAAAATTGCGACTTTTTTTCTTGTTAAAATACAAATTTTCTCTTCGTATTTTGACTTCATTCTTGTAAAATTACATAAGTTTTTTTCAATTTCTGCCGTTTCTTTTTTAAATTTAATTTCCCAACTATCTCAACCTTTTACGACTCGGGAATTCTAACTTTTTCCGTCATCAAAAATTTAAACTTTATTGTCATAAAAATTGCGACTTTTTTTCTTGTTAAAATACAAATTTTCTCTTCGTATTTTGACTTTATTCTTGTAAAATTACATACGTTTTTTTCAATTTCTGCCGTTTCTTTTTTAAATTTAATTTCCCAACTATGTCAACCTTTTATGACTCGGGAATTCTAACTTTTTCCGTCATCAAAAATTTAAACTTTATTCTCATAAAAATTGCGACTTTTTTCTTGTTAAAATACAAATTTTCTCTTCGTATTTTGACTTTATTCTTGTAAAATTACATAAGTTTTTTTCAATTTCTGCCGTTTCTTTTTTAAATTTAATTTCCCAACTATCTCAACCTTTTATGATTCGGGAATTCTAACTTTTTCCGTCATCAAAAATTTAAACTTTATTCTCATAAAAATTGCGACTTTTTTCTTGTTAAAATACAAATTTTCTCTTCGTATTTTGACTTTATTCTTGTAAAATTACATACGTTTTTTTCAATTTCTGCCGTTTCTTTTTTAAATTTAATTTCCCAACTATCTCAACCTTTTATGATTCGGGAATTCTAACTTTTTCCGTCATCAAAAATTAAAAATTTATTCTCATAAAAATTGCGACTTTTTTTCTTGTTAAAATACAAATTTTCTCTTCGTATTTTGACTTCATTCTTGTAAAATTACATACGTTTTTTTCAATTTATGCCGTTTCTTTTTTAAATTTAATATCCCAATTATCTCAACCTTTTGCGACTCGGGAATTCTAACTTTTTCCGTCATCAAAAATTAAAACTTTATTCTCATAAAAATTGCGACTTTTTTTCTTGTTAAAATACAAATTTTCTCTTCGTATTTTGGCTTCATTCTTGTAAAATTACATACGTTTTTTCAATTTATGCCGTTTCTTTTTTAAATTTAATTTCCCAACTATCTCAACCTTTTATGATTCGGGAATTCTAACTTTTTCCGTCATCAAAAATGTAAACTTTATTCTCATAAAAATTGCGACTTTTTTTCTTGTTAAAATACAAATTTTCTCTTCGTATTTTGACTTTATTCTTGTAAAATTACATAAGTTTTTTTCAATTTCTGCCGTTTCTTTTTTAAATTTAATTTCCCAACTATCTCAACCTTTTACGACTCGGGAATTCTAACTTTTTCCGTCATCAAAAATTAAAACTTTATTCTCATAAAAATTGCGACTTTTTTTCTTGTTAAAATACAAATTTTCTCTTCGTATTTTGACTTCATTCTTGTAAAATTACATAAGTTTTTTTCAATTTCTGCCGTTTCTTTTTTAAATTTAATTTCCCAACTATCTCAACCTTTTATGATTCGGGAATTCTAACTTTTTCCGTCATCAAAAATTAAAATTTTATTCTCATAAAAATTGCGACTTTTTTTCTTGTTAAAATACAAATTTTCTCTTCGTATTTTGACTTCATTCTTGTAAAATTACATAAGTTTTTTTCAATTTCTGCCGTTTCTTTTTTAAATTTAATTTCCCAACTATCTCAACCTTTTACGACTCGGGAATTCTAACTTTTTCCGTCATCAAAAATTAAAACTTTATTCTCATAAAAATTGCGACTTTTTTTCTTGTTAAAATAAGAATTTTCTCTTCGTATTTTGACTTTATTCTTGTAAAATTACATACGTTTTTTTCAATTTCTGCCGTTTCTTTTTTAAATTTAATTTCCCAACTATCTCAACCTTTTATGATTCGGGAATTCTAACTTTTTCCGTCATCAAAAATTAAAACTTTATTTGTTGTTTTGTTTGTTTCTCATAATATTGAGATCCATTTTTTCATTTCGACTTGATGCTACAAAATTGTCATTTCCATTATTTAGCCCCATGGTAGGTTCTTACGCGTGTGTGCTCGCTTACAGTATAGTGTGGTTCCAGAAGACGCAGATAGGTTTGGAGCGTTCCTCGGTGGCGAGCAGGCGGAAGTGCACGGTGATGGGTTTGTCCAGAGCGTGCCGTAGCAATTCGTCGTTATCGTGCACGGTGATGCTCACCACGGGCGTGTTGATGACGGGGCGCTTCGGAACGCTGAAAAAACAAAAGACAGTCCAGGATAGACACCAACTTTACGAGATGATACCACGCCTTGCGTATTTCTTACCGGAGACTCCGCTTGTCGGCATCGTAGCTCTCAGGCAGCAGAGAAGCCAGACTGTGGAAAATGATCACACTGGCGACGGCGTCCTCTTGGGGGTCATCGGGATGGCGTCTTTTCCTGTTGGCGGAGGAGCGGTTCCTAAGAGACGCGTCCGGGAATACATCCAGGTGTCGATGTCCTTTTGTGTCCACGGGCGCTTTAAAAACAGAGTCAGGCAGTGTGACGGTGGTCTCCTGGTCCACAGGACGAGGGCCCCTCAGGGACTGGTAGCGTGGGAGCTTGACCCCGGCGAAATTCTGCTTCTTCAGACGATCCACGGAGACGACTGCATGAGACAAACAGAAATTATGAATGGATGATGTTAGTGGTCTAGTGCAGTGTTTTTCAACCTTTTTAAGCCACGGCACGTTTTTTTTTTAAATTGGAAAAATCTTGCGGCACACTACTAACCAAAAATGTTACAAAATGTCACCATGACCGGATAGTAGGAACAAGCTAGGTGTTGCCACACGGACCAATATTACATTGCTCTGCCAGTCTTTACACCACAAACACTCGACAGTAGCCACGTTTTTACATGACCACTTTTTCTCTTTCCGAATGAACTTTTGGGAAACAATGGTATCCATGGAAAGGAATATTCCAATCTCTTGTCTAAATGCGCCGTGAAAATCAACCAGAATAGTCAATAGGGCATGCGCAGTAAAACGTAAACACCAACATCACGTGATACCGGCTTCCTCGAGTTTTTCTTTCACTTGTTGGAATAACTCCGTATTACCAGTTTTTCGTTTGTCCAGTCTTGAAATTTAGTTTCAAAAACAAACTTTGCTTAGTCCAGTGCCGATTGCTCGCCTCCATTTTTAAAAGTGAAGAACGTCTGGATCTGCGTGTTACGTCATATCTGAGCATGCGCTGAAAGAACGCATCCGGGATCGATTTAAACAGGAAAAGATCAAATTCAATCTTGCTAATATTTTATAATTAAACTCAGGACATGTTTTATATAGATATATATTTTCTTTTTTTAATAAAACTGGACTTGTGAATAAAGTATAGAAGGGTTTAGATTCTTTTCCACAGATGGCGCTAATGCATACGAAAGCTGCTTGCTAACCGCCAATAAACAACAAAAGAAGAAAAACACCACGAAGAAGAACTGACAGATTTCCGTTTAAGCGGGTACAAGATACCTCAATCGGATTGGTTAAAGGAATATTCCATCCCTGTTCAATTCTTTCCTTTTGAGCAAATATACCAAATGCAATTGGAATATTTGGGTCCATATATTCATGGCTATTTACATAATATTTGCAAATGATGATTAATAAATGTTAATTATAAAAAGTGATATTGGATAATTCCTCACGGTTTCTCAAGGTACACTAGTGTGCCCGCGGCACAGTGGTTGAAAATCACTGGTCTAGTGGTGTAAAAATAAGACATGATAGAGTTCTTATATAAAAGCCTGACCAATGTGCGGCGTGACGATGGTGAAGGGGCTGAGGTAGGTCTTCCTCATGTTCCGAGCCAGAGCGCTGGCGTAGTCCTCGTAGTGGCGCAGCAGGGCGGCCGTACCGCCTTCCGTGTTCTGGATCAGCTCCCAGTGTGCAACGGTGTCCGGGGACAGAATGGCGCTGCCAACACGGACCAGGTTCTGAAGAACAGAATGGAACAAAGAGGAGCTCAGACATCCTTTATCATGCAGCCGGTCTGAGTGGGTGCGTGGGTCCACCTCGGTGAAGTACACGTCCTGCGTGGCCGTGAGGTTGAATCCCTGCTGCTTGCTCTCGTGCTGCAGAATCCTCCGTGTGAGTGCGTAGGCTACTTTCACATCGCTGCCGTAGTACTTCTCCGTGTGCAAGGTGGCGTTGGCCAACATGGCGGCTGTTTGCTGGACGCGTCCGGAGTCCAGCAGTGATGCATTATTGGAAAACTTTTCAGACTGTAGAAGAAAAAAAAACACAAAAAAAACATTTCCCACACGCTTAAGTACGTCACATGTTGACACTTCAATTCAGCATGTCTGAAAAGGAGTAGCAAGAAGCAGAGTTGATCATATGTAATAGTCCAACCCCTTCTTAGCAATAATTGATAGATTAGACCAGGGATCTCAAACAAGCGGCCCGCGGGCCAAATGTGGTCCGCAAGACACTAGTTTGAGGCCCCCGCCTTGATATGAAAGTTTAATGTTAGTGCGGCCCGCGCAAGTTTGATATGGATGCTGTATGGTATCATGTACCCAGAAAAAATTATTACGTTTGATTCATGTTCATGTTAAAGGTTAAATAACTGTTAATAGTTATCCTCCCTATCCGTGTGGAAGTGGTAAGTTTTTGGCTATTTAAGTTTACAAGAAATAACTTGAAGGCTACCGTTTAGGTCGCTAGCTCTCTAGTTTGCGAGTTAGCATGTCTCAAGACCCTGCAGTTGCGCAATATGTTGTAAATAAAAAGAGTATAAATGTGACTATAGTCGTGTTTTGTCATGTCTACAGGGCTCTAATAATGCTTTGTTCATTTTAATATGAAAAAAATCATTTGTCTACCCACCAACTATATGTGCTTTCTTAAGTTTTATTATTATTATTATATTTATTTATTACTGATTGATTGATTTTCTTTATTCTTGATTTGTTTATTTATTTTTCATCTTATTTTGTGTAGAAAAATAAAAATTAAGATATTTGAGAACAGTGGAATGTTTTATCAGAGCTTTTATTGTAGAAAATTGATGACTGTCATTGTAAGGAATAAGCTAGACCAGGGGTCTCAAACTCAATTTAATTGGGGGCCACTGGAGCTATGGTCTGGGTGAGACTGGGCCGCATCAGGTTTTCCAAAAAAAACAAACAAAAAAAACGCATTTATTAAAAACTAAAAAATTTAAAAAACTTTGGTTCCAATTTTCTACAAGAAAAGCTCTGATAAAACATTCCACTGTTCTCAAATATTTTACTTTTTATTTTTCTACACAAAATAAGATGAAAAATAAATAAAAAAAATCAAGAATAAAGAAAATCAATCAATCAGTAATAAATAAATATAATAATTATAATAATAAAACGGCAAATAATAAAAACTTAAGAAAGCACATATAGTTGGTGGGTAGACAAATGATTTTTTTCATATTAAAATGAACAAAGCATTATTAGAGCCCTGTAGACATGACAAAACACGACTATAGTCACATTTATACTCTTTTTATTTACAACATATTGCGCAACTGCAGGGTCTTGAGACACATGCTAACTCGCAAACTAGAGAGCTAGCGACCTAAACGGTAGCCTTCAAGTTATTTCCTTTCAACTTAAATAGCCAAAAACTTACCACTTCCACACGGATAGGGAGGATAACTATTAACAGTTATTTAACCTTTAACATGAACATGAATCAAACGTAATAATTTTTTCTGGGTACATGATACCATACAGCATCCATATCAAACTTGCGTGGGCATATCAAGGCGGGGGCCTCAAACTAGTGTCCTGCGGGCCACATTTGGCCGGCGGGCCGCCTGTTTGAGACCCCTGAGCTGGACATTAGCCTCGTGTGGCTAACAAAGTAACAAATGGGGTGCAAAGACAGAGAGGAACTACCCACCAGTGCTCTGAGCTGGCTGAAGGTGACCGAGGTACAGTTGAAGAGATTAGGAGGCAGCCATCCCTTGTGCTCATCACAGTGGCGAATGGCAGTGCCTGCAAGGAGGAGGAGGAGGACGAGGAGGAGGAGAATGAGGAGTATTTGCATCACATGAGCTGAGAAATCCACTGCAGCTCCCAAAAAGCCTGGAGGCAACATCCATGCATTGTCATTATTTTATGCTAATCCCAAACCCCTCCTTACCCAGAGTCCCCTTGGGGCAAGGCACTGCTGCAGGGAGACCAAACTTAGTCCTGGGCCACCAGATTCCTGCCTCAATGGCCTGGGGGCAGCTGTCATAGATGACTGTCAGGAGCCGAATAAAAATGGAAGAATATTAATAATATTTAGTACGAGATTCGACCCGTGACCCGGAAGCGGCGTGTTCGTGTTCTGACCTTCGCAGCCGTGAGCGGACACCTCGGCAAAGGGGTTGTCACAGCGGTCACACTGGCGCCCGATCACGCCCGCCTTACATTGACACTGGCCGCTGTCACGGTCACACGTTCTGGAGAAGGAGCCCACCGGGTAGCAGTCGCACAGCAGACACGTGTCGCTATCTTCACGACGGTAGTGGTTGTCCTGCAAGGTGCACGCCGTTAAAAATAATAGTGTGGACGACATTACTGGGACATTAAAAATGATATATGATATGTAATAATCCGACCCCTTCTTAGCAATAATTCATACATAGTCACTTCCTGTCCACAACATGTCACCATTTGCTAACAAAAGAAGAATAAAAATGTGTAAAAATGAATTAGTAGTTAAACAAATATAAATATTAGTCAAATGACAACCTTTTAAATCATAAATGAAATATTTTACTATTAAGGGATGAAAAACAAATCTAATTTAATAATAATAATTAATAATTTTTTACATTTTAATTCCCACCACAAACAGTGGTGAGATATATATATATATATTTATAACATATGATATATATTATATAATAATAAAATTATATTAAAATAAAAGAAAATAACAGATTAACTATTATTGAATTTTTTTATAAATTATATAAAAATATATTTATAATATATATAATGTAAAAAATTATATAAATTATACAAAAATATATTTGTAATATAAAAATATAAATATATTATAATATATATATAATTTTGTAATTTTTTAAAAATATATAATTTTTTTTTTTTACATTTTAATTCCCACCACAAACAGTGGTGATATTATATATATATATATAAAATTATATATATATTATATTTATAATATATGATATATATTATAAAATAATAAAATTATATTAAAATAAAAGAAAATCAAAGATTAACTATTATTGAAAAAATTATATCAATTATATTAAAATATATTTATCATATATATAATGTAAAAAATTATATAAATTATACAAAAATATATTTATAATATAAAAATATAAATATATTATAATATATATATATATATATTTTTTGTAAAATATATAATTTATTAAATTTTTTACATTTTAATTCCCGTCTTTAGGAATTGTAACTTTTAGCTTTCCCTTACACCCAAAGAAACACCGTTTCTAGCAACATAAACACAGGCGCAGAGTGTGTATCTGGCCTACGGCCATGCCCATATAAGGAAGCCTGCCCATATGTGACATCACAAGCCTCCAGTTTTTACAACGCCCTCTGAAACCGAGCATTCAGAACCATCCAAAACTTCTTTCAGGACTCACTTCCAAATGCGTAAACCTCATTATCAGAACCTTTGGCATGGTTTAATACCAGAATATAACATTTGAACGACATTTATAGGTCACAAAAGTGGAAAAAAGCATCATAGGTCCTCTTTAAATAAAAACAATAATAAAATAGAATATATATTAATATTAATAGCAGTGACAACATTACCTTACAGCGACACTCTCCACTGGTCTTGTTGCAGTCGGAGTCAAACCCGCGTTCTGTGGGACAGTTACAGGGTCCGCAGGTCTTGTGACCCCACCAACCTCGGGGACAAGGCAGGTCGATCCTGCAGGGACACATATTTGCTTTTTAAAGCATGTCGGCCATGATGAAAAGACGCCAATGTGCTGTTTTTTACTTTTTCTCGCAGTAACGACCAAAGTAGTTGTGCGGACATTCACACGTGTAACCGCGGGAAGAACCGCTCTTCCTGACGCATGTCGACTCGTGCTCGCAGAGGTTAAGGGTGCAGGCGTCTGTGCAGTTGGTGCCGTAGTAACCTGTGGAGGTCGCCATGATAAATAACACGTGGCTTTTTTTTTAAAGCGCTCCGAGGATGCGACGCTGACCTGAGTGGCATGTGCAGGAGTAGCTGTCCCAGTCGTCGCTGCAGTAACTGTTGGGAGGACAAGGGGCGGAGCTACACGGGTCGGGCAAGTTGCAGCCGACCTCCACGTTCACCTTCCTGGCCTGGGAGAGACTCAGAGCACCTCCGACACGAAGACCCTGCACACAGAAAAAGTCATGGAGGCACAAAGGATGAAGGTAGCACAAGGAAGCTAACTTTAGCACAAATTCAAATGTCAAAGCCATGTTGTTACTTGCCGACAATCAGTAAAGAAAGGTAATCACATGAATGAAAACATAAATATTCATTTAGAAAAAATATTCTTATTAAAAACTTAAAAATATATATATATTTCAATGATATTCCTTTAGATAAAGACAGTAATTAATTTCATTAAAATATCTAAAAACAAAATTAATCAGTCAAATATATTTTAAAATACATTTTAATTGTATTTATATTTAATTTTAAAATTCCAAAAACAACATAAACCAGTATATATTTTATACTACACACATACATTTTTATTAAAATAGCCCAATAGTGTAATATAAAATATATACTGGTTTATGATGTTTTGGAATTTTAAAATTAAATATAAAAATTTAAATGAATTAAAATTATAACATTTTATTAAAATTTATTTTAAAATATATTTGACTGATTAATTATATATATATTGTTTAAAATTCATTTTTATTAAAATAGCCCAAAAACTAAATAAATCAGGATAATGTGTGTGTGTGTAATATAAAATATATACTGGTTTATGATGTTTTGGAATTTTAAAATTAAATATAAAAATTTAAATGAATTAAAATTATAACATTTGATTAAAATTTATTTTAAAATATATTTGACTGATTAATTATATATATATTTTTTTAAAATACATTTTTATTAAAATAGCCCAAAAACTAAATAAATCAGGATAATGTGTGTGTGTAATATAAAATATATACTGGTTTATGATGTTTTGGAATTTTAAAATTAAATATAAAATTTTAAATGAATTAAAATTATAACATTTTATTAAAATTTATTTTAAAATATATTTGACTGATTAATTATATGTATATTTTTTAAAATACATTTTTATTAAAATAGCCCAAAAACTAAATAAATCAGGATAATGTGTGTGTGTAATATAAAATATATACTGGTTTATGATGTTTTGGAATTTTAAAATTAAATAAAAAAATTTAAATGAATTAAAATTATAACATTTTATTAAAATTTATTTTAAAATATATTTGACTGATTAATTATATATATATATTTTTTTAAATACATTTTTATTAAAATAGCCCAAAAACAAAATAAATCAGGATAATGTGTGTGTGTAATATAAAATATATACTGGTTTATGACGTTTTGGAATTTTAAAATTAAATATAAACATTTAAATGAATTAAAATTATAACATTTTATTAAAATTTAGTTTAAAATATATTTGACTGATTAATTATATATATATATTTTTTTTAAATACATTTTTATTAAAATAGCCCAAAAACTAAATAAATCAGGATAATGTGTGTGTGTAATATAAAATATATACTGGTTTATGATGTTTTGGAATTTTAAAATTAAATGTAAAAATTTAAATGAATTAAAATTATAACATTTTATTAAAATTTATTTTAAAATATATTTGACTGATTAATTATATATATTTTTTAAAATACATTTTTATTAAAATAGCCCAAAACCAAAATAAATCAGGATAATATATTTTATAATTAATTTAATTAAAATATTCAAAAAACAATATAAATCATTGGAATACTTTTTTAAAAAGATAATAATACATTTTTAAATTAATGTTGAATAAAACATAAAATATTGAAAAAACAAAATAAATCATTGTAATACTTAATATACATTTAAATCAATGTTATTAAAATATATACAAAATAAATCAGTAGAACACATTTGAACATAATTCTATTAAAATATTCAAAAAAACTTAAAAAATATAATTAAAGTGAATAAAAAATTTATTTAATAAAAATATTCAAAAAAATCAGTAGAATAACTTTTTTATGTTAATTAAATTAAAATATAAAAAAACTAAATAATCATTATAATACATTGAAATGATAAAATAAACAATAAATGCCATTAAACAAATAAATAAATCACTACATCCTCAAAATTGTTATAATTTGATCACGTAAATATGCCATTAAAGTTGAGAAGAAAAGTCATTAAATCATTAAAATGGTCAATAAATAATATTAAAAAAATATTATCAAATTACAGTGCATCCGGAAAGTATTCACAGCGCTTCACTTTTTCCACATTTTGTCATGTTACAGCCTCATTCCAAATTGTATTAATTTAATCTCTTACCTCAAAATTCTACACAAAATACTCCATTATGACAATGTGAAAAAGTTTTTTTTTGACTTTTTTTGAATTTATTAAAAATAGAAAACTAAGAAATCACATTTACATAGTAAATAACAATGCCATTAAATAAATCAATCATTAAAATAATAATAATTAAATCCTACAAGATCCATCACGCAAAGAAATATATACACTAAATTAGTCATGACTAATTGTTTCCTATTTAATATTATATTTAACAATTAAATTAACTTAGAATAAATTATTACACATTATAATAAATTCTTTACATCTCGTCATTTAGCCGTATTGTTATTTAATTCACACAAATAATAATTTCTAATCTCCTATACATATAAAGTGTTCCCATAAACGGGGGTTGCATTCATACTTGTATGCAGCCTTGGAACCCGTTCTGAATGGTCCCATCAGGCGCCTCCAAGCCTCCAACGCTGACAGCCTTCAGCATGGACTCCTGCAGCTCTCCGTCGACCTGCATGCTGGCCTAAAAAACACACACAGGATCCTGCAAGTGGCGCGCTGCAAAGCAGGAAGATGGCCGTGAAGAAATATTTGCATGATTTCTCACCAGGTAGAGTCCGTGGTCTACCGACAGAACGGCTTTATGCTGGCCCGCCGGCCCGCTCAGACTGCTGATATCCAGTTGCAGATGATGCCAGTCACCGTCGTTCACCAGCACCTCCTCCACGCGGGAAAGAGTGGAATCCTCCCCGCGGTGAAGGCCCATCAACACGCTCCCGCCGCGCAGCTAGGAAGGTTAAAAAAACAAGAGTGAGGTCATACAATACTTGCATAAAAAGCAGCATCATTCAGTTCATGTGCTGGACAACACTAAGCCAGCAGGGGGCGCCTCGGAGCTGGTCATCATACAATAACAACTTCATGACAATCCTCACTTTATTTTTACATCAAAGTATTTTCTTTTATATATATATATATATATATATATTTAACTCCCTTTTTTAACAATAGATGGCTTTTGGCTATTATATTATTTATTTTTATTTAAGTTTTAAATGTTATTTGTTAAATGAGATTTGTATTGGGACAAAAATACCAAACAATTATTATTATTATTATTATTAAAACAAGTAATGCCATGAATTTAATTAGAATTAATAGAGCTTAAATAAACACATATATATAATATATAAATAAAATATAAATAAATATATTAAATATATAATAAATATATAATAAATAGATAAATTAAGTAAATAATTTGGTGTAAATAATTGTTTGCCTCGTGAGGACAAGCGGTAGAAAATGAATGAATGAATGAATGAATGTTATTGGTTAAATGAGATTTTTATTGGGACAAAAATGCCAAACAATTATTATTATTAAAACAAGTAATGCCATTAATTTAATTAGAATTAATAGAGCTTAAATAAATATATATATATATATATAACATATATAAATAAAATATAAATAAATATATATAATATAATATAATAAATATATAAATAAATATAATAAATAGATAAATTAAGTAAATAATTTGGTGTAAATAATTGTTTGCCTTATGAGGACAAGCGGTAGAAAATGAATGAATGAATGAATGAATGTTATTGGTTAAATGAGATTTTTATTGGGACAAAAATGCCAAACAATTATTATTATTATTAAAACAAGTAATGCCATGAATTTAATTAGAATTAATAGAGCTTAAATAAATAAATAAATAAATATAATATATATATAAATAAAATATAAATAAATAAATATAATATAATAAATATATAAATAAATATAATAAATATATAATAAAATAAATAAATTAAGTAAATAATTTGGTGTAAATAATTGTTTGCCTCGTGAGGACAAGCGGTAGAAAATGAATGAATGAATGTTATTGGTTAAATGAGATTTTTATTGGGACAAAAATGCCAAACAATTATTATTATTAAAACAAGTAATGCCATGAATTTAATTAGAATTAATAGAGCTTAAATAAATAAATATATATTATATATATATATATATATAAATAAAATATAAATAAATATATATAATATAATATAATTAATATATAAATAAATATATAATAAAACAAATAAATTAAGTAAATAATTTGGTGTAAATAATTGTTTGCCTTGTGAGGATAAGCGGTAGAAAATGAATGAACGAATGAATGAATGTTATTGGTTAAATGAGATTTTTATTGGGACAAAAATGTCAAACAATTATTATTATTAAAACAAGTAATGCCATGAATTTAATTAGAATGAATAGAGCTTAAATAAATAAATAAATATAATATATATATATAAATAAAATATAAATAAATAAATATAATATAATAAATATATAAATAAGTAAATATAATACATATATAATAAAATAAATAAATTAAGTGAATAATTTGGTGTAAATAATTGTTTGCCTTGTGAGGACAAGCGGTAGAATATGAATGAATGAATGAATGTTATTGGTTAAATGAGATTTTTATTGGGACAAAAATGCCAAACAATTATTATTATTAAAACAAGTAATGCCATGAATTTAATTAGAATTAATAGAGCTTAAATAAATAAATTAAAAATAATATATATATATATATATATATAATATAATATAATATAATAAATATATAAATAAATATATCCTAAATATATAATAAAATAAATAAATTAAGTGAATAATTGGTGTAAATAATTGTTTGCCTCGTGAGGACAAGCGGTAGAAATTAATGAATAATTGTTTTTTTTTTCCGCAATAAAGAAATTCTCATAATATAATAAAAAAAGAGTCCACCAAATAAATTAAAATAAATTTTATTCAGTGAATATCGATGTCATGAAATTATTAAAGTTGTCCATAAAATATATAACCTGCTTGCATAGAAGATGTTATTTAATAGTCCAATGTCATATCTGTGATTATGTCGTGTCTGATACGTTTAATTGATCAAATCTGACATCCGCGGCTAACTCATCTCTCTCCCTGAGTCTTCGTCACGTCTTTGTCTCTGCTCTAATTAAAGCTCCTGGTTGTAAGGTACGATTCCCTGCCCCTTGGGGATAATCAGACATTTCTGCATATTGCAACATTCCTGTGTGTGCATAAAAATGACGCAATTGGCTCCTCTCTTACCTGCAGTGTGAGGTTGTGTTGCAGGCCGGAGGAGATGTGCAGCAACATGGCACCCGCCTGCCGCGTGCGCAACATGAGCTCCACATGCCACGGGACGGAGGCCGCCGTCGCCAGGTTGTTCCACTGCAACAGGCTGTCGCCCAGGAAGCGTTGCGGGTTGGCCATGACTGCGGGAGGCAGGCGAGATAAATAATGATGATATGAAGACGCAAAGAAGGCGGCTGGGAGTTACCAGCCAATCAAAAGAAAGCCGGACAAATCATGGAGATATTATCTCTCTTGTCACCTGCACCTGCACCTGCCAAATGTGGCCCGCAGGACACTAGTTTGAGGCCCCCGCCTTGATATGAAAGTTTAATGTTTGATATGGATGCTGTATGGTATCATGTACCCAGAAAAAATTATTACGTTTGATTAATGTTCATGTTAAAGGTTAAATAACTGTTAATAGTTATCCTCCCTAGCCGTGTGGAAGTGGTAAGTTTTTGGCTATTTAAGTTGAAAGGAAATAACTTGAAGGCTACCGTTTAGGTCGCTAGCTCTCTAGTTTGCGAGTTAGCATGTGTCTCAAACACATGGCCCACGGGCCGAATGCGGCCCGCAGGACACTAGTTTGAGGCCCCCGCCTTGATATGAAAGTTTAATGTTAGTTTGATATGGATGCTGTATGGTATCATGTACCCAGAAAAAATTATTACGTTTGATTCATGTTCATGTTAAAGGTTAAATAACTGTTAATAGTTATCCTCTCTATCCGTGTGGAAGTGGTAAGTTTTTGGCTATTTAAGTTGAAAGGAAATCACTTGAAGGCTACCGTTTAGGTCGCTAGCTCTCTAGTTTGCGAGTTAGCATGTGTCTCAAGACCCTGCAGTTGCGCAATATGTTGTAAATAAAAAGAGTATAAATGTGACTATAGTCGTGTTTTGTCATGTCTACAGGGCTCTAATAATGCTTTGTTCATTTTAATCTGAAAAAAATCATTTGTCTACCCACCAACTATATGTGGATTCTTAAGTTTTTATTATTTGCGTTTTATTATTATTATTATTATATTTATTTATTACTGATTGATTTTCTTTATTCTTGATTTGTTTATTTATTTTTCATCTTATTTTGTGTAGAAAAATAAAAAGTAAGATATTTGAGAACAGTGGAATGTTTTATCAGAGCTTTTATTGTAGAAAATCGGAACCAAAGCACTGAAAAAGTTTGTATATTTTTCCGTTTTTAATAAATGTGTTTTTTTTTTTTGGAAAACCTGATGCGGCCCAGTCTCACCCAGACCCTAGCTCCAGTGGCCCCCAGGTAAATTGATTTTGAGACCCCTGTTTTAGAGAGTCTTTAAAGACAAAGCTTTGTGTTATTACTGGGGCTGTCAAAGAAGTTTCCTTTAACAGCTGCAATTTTTTTTTTCTCGGCCCCAACCGTAGTTTGATTAAAGCACGGTAACTCTGTAGCCACAAGCTGGAACAAATATTGATAGGAAATGAAGAAAGAAAAGAGTATTTTGATTGGTAAAGTTAGCTTCTTGTAGCAAGACTAAAGTTATTTGTATCTACTGTGGCTGTGTTTCACTTATCACGGATTCCACGGCCTGCCAGAGACTGGAGCAGTGCAGGTATTGTTTTTATTGTCATATAAAGTGCTACCTTGGCATAAAAGTGGCCCAACTAACCTGTGCTTTTCACATTTTTACATCTCTGTGATGATTTTGGTATTGAACTGCCAGCTAAATTGGACTTTCATTTGCTATTGTGTGCTATTGTGTATTGTATTGTGTTCAATGTGATGACCATGTTTTGCTAGCGTTAGCCATTTAGCAACGAACCACCACAATCATGCACATTAGCACTTAAAAGTCATCAAATCTTACCTTTATGGGTTCCCACATAGTATTAGCATTCGGGAGCAAGTATGAGGTGAAAGAAAAAGGGGTAAAATACATCCAAATACAGAATACGGCCACAAATACAGCCCTATTAGCATCCAAGAACGGTACATCGGTGCGTTCAATGGCCATCAAAAAAGTAGGACAAATCGCATTAAACAGTCAAAAACTGTGCGAATAGTTAATAAAATAGTATTTACTGTAATATAATAATGAATTTCTATGTATTTTAATGTGTTTTAAAAGAGAAATGAAATGATTAAGTTTGCAATATTGATGAAATGTTTTATGACTGTTTTAGGTATTTTCATTTGTACATTTCACAAAGGAAAAGTGCATTCAGGCAATTTTTTTAATAATAATCCTTTATGAATGTTCCTAAATAGGCTTTATACTCACAAATATTTAGAATTTAAAACCAGTATCATAAATAAATAAATCTTATTTTGAGCTGACAAACAAAAACATGTTTGTGTGAGAGGTCTCACTCGCTCACCATTTTGTATTTGTTGAACGTTTGTGCTGGAGCCTATCCCAGCTGTCTTCGTGCGAGAGGCAGGGGTACACTCTGGACTGGTGGCCAGCCAATCACAGGGCACATATAGACAAACAACCATTCACACTCACATTCATACCTATGGACAATTTGGAGTCGCTAATTAACCTAGCATATTTTTGGTATGTGTTCATGTTCTTACAAAAGAACACTAAACTCATCACACACCAACTTAACACTCAAAAGGTATAATTATGAAACCAGCTCAAGGCAAATATCATTCATACATTTTTCCTCACGAGGGTCGCGGGAGGTGCTGGAGCCTATCCCAGCTGTCTTTGTGCGAGAAGCGGGGTACACCCTGGACTGGTGGCCAGCCAATCACAGGGCACATATAGACAAACAACCATTCACACTCACATTTATAATTATGGACAATTTGGCGTCGCTAATTAACGTAGCATGTTTTTGGAATGTGGGAGAAAACCGGAGTACCCGGAGAACAAGCAAACTCCACACAGAGATGGCCGAGGGTGGAATTGAACTCGGGTCTCCGAGCTGCGAGGCCTGCGCACAAACCACTTTTTGGGAAAAAAAATATAACATAGTAATAATGTCCAAAAATGATGGAAAAAAGTATTAGTATTAGCATATTAGCATAACTACATGTGTTAGCCTACAAAATATAAACAGACAAAGCTGCAGCCCTTCATTGTTTATCATGTGGTAAAAAAAAAATGTGGCGGCACGGCGGTCTAGTGGTTAGCGCGAAGACCTCACAGCTAGGAGACTAGGGTTCAATTTTGCATGTTTGGATAGTAAAGGTTGCCGACCCCTGTGCTAACCACTCGTCCACCGTGCACTGTTAAAGCAGTACTATACAACAAGGGACTTGTTGTTATGCAAGGCACAAATGGAACAGGAAATGCTGCATTTTTGTCGTTTTAATTTTCTGTCCAATTCCCCTCACAGTCGGCATCAGTCAAACAGGTTTCATTTAACGCAAACATAGCTGAGCCAGGACTAATTGCGCTTTGATAATTTATCTTCTGTTTCCCTTCCCGTGTTCTCCGGTGTCTCGTTTTCTTTCACCTGATACACAGCAGCCATTTTTTTGGTGCTGATTTATGGTTGGCAGCAATGTGAGAAACAGAAACGTGAGCTGATGTTGCGTTGCTTGCTGTGTTCTGGAGGGAATACAAAAAAAGGAGGAAGATGACGGGAGCTGTGTTGTTTGTTGTTCCAATGATCAGATAGGAAGGAAAAGGTGTTTCGGAATTGCAGGACTTGGCATCGTGCAGCCAAGAAATCAGGAATGTTTCAACATTTTTTTTATTATTCATTAATTTTCTAACGCTTTTTCCTTACGAGGGTCGCGGGGGTGCTGGAGCCTATTCCAGCCGTCTTCGGGCGAGAGGCGGGGTACACCCTGGACTGGTGGCCAGCCAATCACAGGGCACATATAGACAAACAACCATTCACACTCACATTCATACCTATGGACAATTTGGAGTCACCAATTAACCTAGCATATTTTTGGAATGTGTTAGTGTTTTTACAAAGAACACTAAACTCATCACACACCAACTTAACACTCAAAATGTGTAATTATGAAACCAGCCCAATCGAATTATTCATTCATTCATTTTCTACCGCTTATTCTCACGAGGGTCGCAGGAAGTGCTGGAGCCTATCCCAGCTGTCTTCGGGGCGAGAGGCGGGGTACACCCTGGACTGGTGGCCAGCCAATCACAGGGCACATATAGACAAACAACCATTCACACTCACATTCATACCTATGGACAATTTGGAGTGGCTAATTAACCTAGCATGTTTTTGGAATGTGGGAGGAAACCGGAGTACCCGGAGAAAACCCACGCATGCACGGGGAGAACATGCAAACTCACAGAGATGGCCGAGAGTGGAATTGAACTTGGGTCTCATAGCTGTGAGGCCTGTGCGCTAACCACTCGACTCGTGTTTGAGACCCCTGATTTACAACATATTGCGCAATTGCAGGGTCTTGAGACACATGCTAACTCGCAAACTAGAGCGCTCGCGACCTAAACGGTAGCCTTCAAGTTATTTCCTTTCAACTTAAATAGCCAAAAACTTACCACTTCCACACGGATAGGGAGGATAACTATTAACAGTTATTTAACCTTTAACATGAACATGAATCAAACGTAATAATTTTTTCTGGGTACATGATACCATACAGCATCCATATCAAACTTGTGCGGGCTGCACTAACATTAAACTTTCATATCAAGGCGGGGGCCTCAAACTAGTGTCCTGCGGGCAACATTTGGCCCGCGAGCCGTGTGTTTGAGACCCCTGATTTACAACATATTGCGCAATTGCAGGGTCTTGAGACACATGCTAACTCGCAAACTAGACAGCTAGCGACCTAAACGGTAGCCTTCAAGTTATTTCCTTTCAACTTAAATAGCCAAAAACTTACCACTTCCACACGGATAGGGAGGATAACTATTAACAGTTATTTAACCTTTAACATGAACATTAATCAAACGTAATAATTTTTTCTGGGTACATGATACCATACAGCATCCATATCAAACTTGCGCGGGCCGCACTAACATTAAACTTTCATATCGAGGCGGGGGCCTCAAACTAGTGTCCTGCGGGCCACATTGGGCCCGTGGGCCGTGTGTTTGAGACACATGCTAACTCGCAAACTGGAGAGCTAGCGACCTAAACAGTAGCCTTCAAGTTATTTTCTTTCAACTTAAATAGCCAAAAACTTACCACTTCCACACGGATAGGGAGGATAACTATTAACAGTTATTTAACCTTTAACATGAACATGAATCAAACGTAATAATTTTTTCTGGGTACATGATACCATACAGCATCCATATCAAACTTGCGCGGGCCGCACTAACATTAAACTTTCATATCGAGGCGGGGGCCTCAAACTAATGTCCTGCGGGCCACATTTGGCCCGCGAGCCGTGTGTTTGAGACCCCTGATTTACACCATATTGCGCAACTGCAGGGTCTTGTGACACATGCTAACTCGCAAACTAGAGAGCTAGCGACCTAAATGGTAGCCTTCTATTTATTTCCTTTCAACTTAAATAGCCAAAAACTTACCACTTCCACACGGATAGGGAGGATAACTATTAATAGTTATTTAACCTTTAACATGAACATTAATCAAATGTGGCCCGCGGGCCGCATGTTTGAGACCCCTGCTCTAGCATAATAGGGGACCTTTAAGAATGCTTCCTTGCAGCTAATGGATTCATGTTTCACACCCATGTACAAGTTCATTTAGAGGTCGCTTAAATAATGCAAACAATGCGTGTCAGGCCTCGTCTCTGCCCCAAACATTCCCACACATTTCTTACGCTTGCCTCACCTCTTTCGCAGTTCCTTCCTCCGAAGCCGAGCGGGCAGTCGCAGCTGAAGGAGCCCCACAGGTTGACGCAGGTTCCTCCGTTCAGACACGAGTTGCTGTTACAGAAGTGTCTCTTGGCCGAGCATCCTGGGGAGACAAAAGAAAAAGGGAGGTACCAGATGAAGAGTCGGCTTCAAAGCGACTTGAGAACCTTCGAGGATTTTACCGGGAAGCGTGCCGTTGTTAGCGATGAAGCCGGCCATGTCTACACGCTGGTTGTCCACACGCAGGTTCTTCATGCAGCCCACAAACTGGTGGTTACGGACAGGGAAGTCTTCCGGGAGCTTGGGGACACCACCGAGCAGCAGCGGGCCGGTCAGGTCCAAAGATCTGATGGCACACAGAGACACTGAAGGCACTTCCACGACGTCTGCTCAACTTCTCACGTCAGAACTATAGGACAGGGGTCTCAAACACGCGGCCCGCGTGCCAAATGTGGCCCGCAGGACACTAGTTTGAGGCCCCCGTCTTGATATGAAAGTTTAATGTTAGTGCGGCCCGCGCAAGTTTGATATGGATGCTGTATGGTATCATGTACCCAGAAAAAATTATTACGTTTGATTCATGTTCATGTTAAAGGTTAAATAACTGTTAATAGTTATCCTCCCTATCCGTGTGGAAGTGGTACGTTTTTGGCTACTTAAGTTGAAAGGAAATAACTTGAAGGCTACCGTTTAGGTCGCTAGCTCTCTAGTTTGCGAGTTAGCATGTGTCTCAAGACCCTGCAGTTGCGCAATATGTTGTAAATAAAAAGAGTATAAATGTGACTATAGTCGTGTTTTGTCATGTCTACAGGGCTCTAATAATGCTTTGGTAATTTTAATCTGAAAAAAATCATTTGTCTACCCACCAACTATATGTGCTTTCTTAAGTTCTTATTATTTGCCATTTTATTATTATTATAATAACTCCAGTGTTATGTTTTTATCTTTTTAGTCCTATTATTTTGCTCTTGGTCTTCAGCTTTTAACTCCAGTGTTTTGTTTTTATCTTTTTAGTCCTATTTTTTTGCTCTTAGTCTTCAGCTTTTAACTCCAGTGTTTTGTTTTTATCTTTTTAGTCCTATTTTTTTCTCTTGGTCCTCAGCTTTTAACTCCAGTGTTATGTTTTTATCTTTTCAGTACTAGTATTTTATGCTCTTGGTCTTCAGCTTTTAACTCCAGTGTTTTGTTTTTATCTTTTTAGTCCTATTTTTTTGCTCTCGGTCTTCAGCTTTTAACTCCAGTGTTATGTTTTTATCTTTTTAGTCCTATTTTATGCTCTTAATCTTCAGCTTTTAACTCCAGTGTTTTGTTTTTAGCTTTTTAGTTCTATTTTTTCTTTGCTCTTGGTCTTCAGCTTTTAACTCCAGTGTTTTGTTTTTATCTTGTTAGTCCTATTATTTTGCTCTTAGTCTTCAGCTTTTAACTCCAGTGTTATGTTTTTATCTTTTTAGTCCTATTTTATGCTCTTAGTCTTCAGCTTTTAACTCCAGTGTTTTGTTTTTATCTTTTTAGTCCTATTATTTTGCTCTTAGTCTTCAGCTTTTAACTCCAGTGTTATGTTTTTATCTTTTTAGTCCTATTTTATGCTCTTAGTCTTCAGCTTTTAACTCCAGTGTTATGTTTTTATCTTTTTAGTCCTATTTTATGCTCTTAGTCTTCAGCTTTTAACTCCAGTGTTATGTTTTTATCTTTTTAGTCCTATTTTATGCTCTTAGTCTTCAGCTTTTAACTCCAGTGTTTTGTTTTTATCTTTTTAGTCCTATTATTTTGCTCTTAGTCTTCAGCTTTTAACTCCAGTGTTATGTTTTTATCTTTTTAGTCCTATTTTATGCTCTTAGTCTTCAGCTTTTAACTCCAGTGTTTCCTCAGGGGGGGTCCTCCACACTGGGGGCTGTGTCGAGTCTGCTGAGGGGGTGCCATCCTTGGGTCCCTTCGACCCGGCCGGCTGGGGGTTCCTCCCTTTAATGTGGGGGTCCGCCCGTCTGTCGGAGTCGGGGGGCCCGGGTGCTGGTCCCCCCGATGGCACGGCCTGCGGCTCCCAAAGGTGGCGTTTCCTTGATCCTCCTTTAATTAATTCCTTTTAATTGTAGTAATTGTTTTTAATTCTGTAAACGGCTTTGTGTTGAATGTCTTTGCAGGAAAATGCTCGACAAATAAAGTTGATTTGATTTGACTAAACGCCACCGTGCTTCTCCAATACCAGCCAGCCTGCAATGGCTCCCAGTTCATTTAAGATGCGACTTTAAGCTCCTGTTCCATGTCGGTCAGGACTAAAAGAGTGCAGATTTAGCCGGCTTTAAGTGTTTTATGAAAAGGAACGTACTCTAGAGCTCTACTGGGATGCAATACTATTTGAAAAGATTGCAAAAAGAGCAGGCTCCCTTTAATACATGCACACTTTGGCATTAAAAGCCTCATTAAGGGGGAAGCGCATGAAAGATTCATGGCAGAACTCGTGTGTTGAGTTACTATTAGCGCCTGGAGATAAAAACAGAAAAGTGGTAAACATGCAGGGAGGCGAAAAAAAAGTAAAACCTCGAAGATGTGGAACTTCCTAACAAGTTGACTCTTAACGAGCACACTGCAAAGAAAGCTAAATGACGGGAAGTCAACAACAAAGTTTATTCAGCACAGGTTTACTTACTTTTTGCTTCCGGATTGGCTTCCCTGTGCCGAGCAGGTGTAGTTTCCGATCACATGACCAAACCGAAGCGCCACCGGGTGGTCGCAGTTATCCACCGTCACCACCACCACCTTCTGGTCTGAGGGACCCTGAGGCAGACCGGCCTGGTTTAAGATGGGCTGTGGAGACAGAAACCATATTTAATTCATTACATTTTGGTTTTATTATGTCTTGTGGTAACTGTGATATAAAATAAAAAGAGTTATTCAAATTCAGTGCTAAGTTGCTGTGTGATGAATTTAATGTGGTTCGTAAGATATGGTAATGGTTTTATTTCATTTGAACATGCATCAGATTTGTGATTTTAGAAATAAGGAGTATGTTAGTTAGTATGTTCTCTGTAGGCGGCATTATGAATTATCCTTACTGGCCTTTTTTGCAGTACATTTAGCGAGTGACGATTGCTTTTATAGTTATTAATCTCTCATATTTTCACACAATAAGTAACTGTGATACAAAGTAAAAAGAGTTATTCAAATTCAAAATGTTGTTTGTATATTTCCGAGGTATAACATTTGAGTGCTAAGTTGCTGTGTGATGAATTTAATGTGGTTCGTGAGATATGGTAATGGTAATGGTTTTATTTCATTTGAACATGCATCAGATTTGAGATTTTAGAAATAAGGAGTATGTTAGTTAGTATGTTCTCTGTAGGCGGCATTATGAATTATCCTTACTGGCCTTTTTTGCAGTACATTTAGCGAGTGACGATTGCTTTTATAGTTATTAATCTCTCATATTTCCACACAATAAGTAACTGTGATACAAAGTAAAAAAAGTTATTCAAATTCAAAATGTTGTTTGTATATTTCCGAGGTATAACATTTGAGTGCTAAGTTGCTGTGTGATGAATTTAATGTGGTTCGTGAGATATGGTAATGGTTTTATTTCATTTGAACATGCATCAGATTTGTGATTTTAGAAATAAGGAGTATGATAGTTAGTATGTTCCCTGTAGGCGGCATTATGAATTATCCTTACTGGCCTTTTTTGCAGTACATTTAGCGAGTGAAGATTGCTTTTATAGTTATTAATCTCCCATATTCCCACACAATAAGTAACTGTGATACAAAGTAAAAAGAGTTATTCAAATTCAAAATGTTGTTTGTATATTTCCGAGGTATAACATTTGAGTGCTAAGTTGCTGTGTGATGAATTTAATGTGGTTCGTGAGATATGGTAATGGTAATGGTTTTATTTCATTTGAACATGCATCAGATGTGTGATTTTAGAAATAAGGAGTATGTTAGTTAGTATGTTCTCTGTAGGCGGCATTATGAATTATCCTTACTGGCCTTTTTTGCAGTACATTTAGCGAGTGATGATTGCTTTTATAGTTATTAATCTCATATTTCCACACAATAAGTAACTGTGATACAAAGTAAAAAGAGTTATTCAAATTCAAAATGTTGTTTGTATATTTCCGAGCTATAACATTTGAGTGCTAAGTTGTTGTGTGATGAATTTAATGTGGTTCGTAAGATATGGTAATGGTATTATTTCATTTGAACATGCATCAGATTTGTGATTTTAGAAATAAGGAGTATGTTAGTTAGTATGTTCTCTGTAGGCGGCATTATGAATTATCCTTACTGGCCTTTTTTGCAGTACATTTAGCGAGTGACGATTGCTTTTATAGTTATTAATCTCTCATATTTCCACACAATAAGTAACTGTGATACAAAGTAAAAAGAGTTATTCAAATTCAAAATGTTGTTTGTATATTTCCGAGGTATAACATTTGAGTGCTAAGTTGCTGTGTGATGAATTTAATGTGGTTCGTAAGATATGGTAATGGTTTTATTTCATTTGAACGTGCATCAGATTTGTGATTTTAGAAATAAGGAGTATGTTAGTTAGTATGTTCTCTGTAGGCGGCATTATGAATTATCCTTACTGGCCTTTTTTGCAGTACATTTAGCGAGTGAAGATTGCTTTTATAGTTATTAATCTCATATTTCCACACAATAAGTAACTGTGATACAAAGTAAAAAGAGTTATTCAAATTCAAAATGTTGTTTGTATATTTCCGAGGCATAACATTTGAGTGCTAAGTTGCTGTGTGATGAATTTAATGTGGTTTGTAAGATATGGTAATGGTAATGGTTTTATTTCATTTGAACATGCATCAGATGTGTGATTTTAGAAATAAGGAGTATGTTAGTTAGTATGTTCTCTGTAGGCGGCATTATGAATTATCCTTACTGGCCTTTTTTGCAGTACATTTAGCGAGTGGCGATTGCTTTTATAGTTATTAATCTCTCATATTTCCACACAATAAGTAACTGTGATACAAAGTAAAAAGAGTTATTCAAATTCAAAATGTTGTTTGTATATTTCCGAGGTATAACATTTGAGTGCTAAGTTGCTGTGTGATGAATTTAATGTGGTTCGTAAGATATGGTAATGGTAATGGTTTTATTTCATTTGAACATGCATCAGATTTGTGATTTTAGAAATAAGGAGTATGTTAGTTAGTATGTTCTCTGTAGGCGGCATTATGAATTATCCTTACTGGCCTTTTTTGCAGTACATTTAGCGAGTGACGATTGCTTTTATAGTTATTAATCTCTCATATTTCCACACAATAAGTAACTGTGATACAAAGTAAAAAGAGTTATTCAAATTCAAAATGTTGTTTGTATATTTCCGAGGTATAACATTTGAGTGCTAAGTTGCTGTGTGATGAATTTAATGTGGTTCGTAAGATATGGTAATGGTAATGGTTTTATTTCATTTGAACATGCATCAGATGTGTGATTTTAGAAATAAGGAGTATGTTAGTTAGTATGTTCTCTGTAGGCGGCATTATGAATTATCCTTACTGGCCTTTTTTGCAGTACATTTAGCGAGTGACGATTGCTTTTATAGTTATTAATCTCATATTTCCACACAATAAGTAACTGTGATACAAAGTAAAAGGAGTTATTCAAATTCAAAATGTTGTTTGTATATTTCCGAGCTATAACATTTGAGTGCTAAGTTGCTGTGTGATGAATTTAATGTGGTTCGTGAGATATGGTAATGGTTTTATTTCATTTGAACATGCATCAGATGTGTGATTTTAGAAATAAGGAGTATGTTAGTTAGTATGTTCTCTGTAGGCGGCATTATGAATTATCCTTACTGGCCTTTTTTGCAGTACATTTAGCGAGTGACGATTGCTTTTATAGTTATTAATCTCTCATATTTCCACACAATAAGTAACTGTGATACAAAGTAAAAAGAGTTATTCAAATTCAAAATGTTGTTTGTATATTTCCGAGCTATAACATTTGAGTGCTAAGTTGCTGTGTGATGAATTTAATGTGGTTTCGTAAGATATGGTAATGGTAATGGTTTTATTTCATTTGAACATGCATCAGATGTGTGATTTTAGAAATAAGGAGTATGTTAGTTAGTATGTTCTCTGTAGGCGGCATTATGAATTATCCTTACTGGCCTCTTTTGCAGTACATTTAGCGAGTGAAGATTGCTTTTATAGTTATTAATCTCCCATATTTCCACACAATAAGTAACTGTGATACAAAGTAAAAAGAGTTATTCAAATTCAAAATGTTGTTTGTATATTTCCGAGGTATAACATTTGAGTGCTAGTTGCTGTGTGATGAATTTAATGTGGTTCGTGAGATATGGTAATGGTTTTATTTCATTTGAACATGCATCAGATGTGTGATTTTAGAAATAAGGAGTATGTTAGTTAGTATGTTCTCTGTAGGCGGCATTATGAATTATCCTTACTGGCCTTTTTTGCAGTACATTTAGCGAGTGACGATTGCTTTTATAGTTATTAATCTCATATTTCCACACAATAAGTAACTGTGATACAAAGTAAAAAGAGTTATTCAAATTCAAAATGTTGTTTGTATATTTCCGAGGTATAACATTTGAGCGCTAAGTTGCTGTGTGATGAATTTAATGTGGTTCGTAAGATATGGTAATGGTAATGGTTTTATTTCATTTGAACATGCATCAGATTTGTGATTTTAGAAATAAGGAGTATGTTAGTTAGTATGTTCTCTGTAGGCGGCATTATGAATTATCCTTACTGGCCTTTTTTGCAGTACATTTAGCGAGTGACGATTGCTTTTATAGTTATTAATCTCCCATATTTCCACACAATAAGTAACTGTGATACAAAGTAAAAAGAGTTATTCAAATTCAAAATGTTGTTTGTATATTTCCGGGGTATAACATTTGAGTGCTAAGTTGCTGTGTGATGAATTTAATGTGGTTCGTGAGATATGGTAATGGTTTTATTTCATTTGAACATGCATCAGATGTGTGATTTTAGAAATAAGGAGTATGTTAGTTAGTATGTTCTCTGTAGGCGGCATTATGAATTATCCTTACTGGCCTTTTTTGCAGAACATTTAGCGAGTGACGATTGCTTTTATAGTTATTAATCTCTCATATTTCCACACAATAACTGTGATACAAAGTAAAAAGAGTTATTCAAATTCAAAATGTTGTTTGTATATTTCCGAGGTATAACATTTGAGTGCTAAGTTGCTGTGTGATGAATTTAATGTGGTTCGTGAGATATGGTAATGGTAATGGTTTTATTTCATTTGAACATGCATCAGATTTGTGATTTTAGAAATAAGGAGTATGTTAGTTAGTATGTTCTCTGTAGGCGGCATTATGAATTATCCTTACTGGCCTTTTTTGCAGTACATTTAGCGAGTGACGATTGCTTTTATAGTTATTAATCTCCCATATTTCCACACAATAAGTAACTGTGATACAAAGTAAAAAGAGTTATTCAAATTCAAAATGTTGTTTGTATATTTCCGAGGTATAACATTTGAGTGCTAAGTTGCTGTGTGATGAATTGAATGTGGTTCATAAGATATGGTAATGGTTTTATTTCATTTGAACGTGCATCAGATTTGTGATTTTAGAAATAAGGAGTATGTTAGTTAGTATGTTCTCTGTAGGCGGCATTATGAATTATCCTTACTGGCCTTTTTTGCAGTACATTTAGCGAGTGACGATTGCTTTTATAGTTATTAATCTCCCATATTTCCACACAATAAGTAACTGTGATACAAAGTAAAATTTTCATATTCAAAATGTTGTTTGTAATTTTTCCGACGTATAACGTTCGAGTGTTAAGTTGCCGTGTGATGAATTTAATGTGGTTTGTAAAATGAAACAAGACTCTTATACTTAGTAATTACTTCCTGAAATGTTCTAATGGTTTGACAGAGTAGCCATGTTCCCCAGTTCTGCTTCATGAAGATGAAAACTAAGTTGAATGATTTATTTGGGTTCATTTTACAGATGTACAGAGAACAGAAGAGATGAGTCAAATATCTGGACAGCTCCACTTTTCATCGACACATGAAAAGTATTCAAGGAAAACCACACGGCTATTTTTAAGGCACGTGAGTATTTTTGGCTGCGCTGCGTTCACAAACAGCAGCGAGGTTTTAATAGTAGCTAATAAAACATTGCATTGTTGTGCTGCTGCACGGAGGACAGGATTAGTGGCTAAATAATGAGCATTGTTGTTGCTAAGCTGAGCCTGATTAAACGCTGCGGCTTTGAAAGATCAGCCAGAAAGATCTTTAGTTCCAAAAGTCTTATTTTTTTTTATTTTTGCCGCTTTTGTGTGGTTCAATAATTCATACAATAAAAGACAAAGCTAACGGATAAAACAGACACACACACACAAGTACACAGCAGCAAGGGTTAGCTCTCGGCAGGACATCATCCCTGTCAACAAAGGGTCATCTTCATTGTCTGAGAGGGTAGGGTGGGGCGGGGGTCCGCGGGGGTGGAGGATGATAATTCCATCAATAAAGGTTGTGACCTCTTTTCAAATTGGGCAGTTTCTCCGAGGTCACGTGTAGGTCCTATTAACCCCAAACACAGGTTCAACCCCCCCCCCCAATCCCACCCCCCCACGCACAGCAGGAGATGAGACTGTTCAGACAGGATTTAGCCAGAATTAGCAAAACCAAAACAGATCTGCCATACCCGACTCAGCGCCTTTATTTTGTAATGCCAGCTGTCATCCCAAAACTTGTTGCTGTCTTATCTTCCCACCTTGCTTGGAGTGCACCCCCCCCCCCCCACCCTGCCCCCCACCCATGGGTGTATGAACGCAAATAAATGAATGAGGCTGGTGGCGTGAACTGGCAAGTCACTTTATCCCCTGGGCGGCTGTGTCTACAGATGTAGTTTATCACCACCAGTGTGCATGAACCCATGTTTTCACTGTAAAAAGCTTTAAATTATTATTACTTTTATACTACATACACATTTTTTTATAAAAAAAAAAGAGCAGTCATTTTATGCAAATAAAACAAAAATATTGGAGGAATAAAGTTATAATATTAACAGACAAAAGAGCATAAAGTAGAAATATTATTAAAAAAAAGTGACAAATGCAGTTGCAATTTTTGGAAAATAAGGTTGGAAAAAAGTTCAACATTTTCTGAAAATAAAGTCATAATAAAATGGCAAAAAATTTTGCTAAAATATTATTATGAATATTATAATATTAGAAAATATTATAAATTTAAAAAAAAACGTTAAAAAGTGAAATAAATTTGTATTATTGTCCTAAGTGTCCTCAGCATGAGAGATGTTTTTTCTTTTTTTATATATATATAATTTACTGCGTTAAACCAATTTTTCCACCAATAATATACTATAATAATTTATAATAATATAATTTATAATTATAAGAATATATATAATAATATAGTAAATAATAATAATTTATCAAGCTAATTTATATCTTTTTTATAAAAATGTATAAGCTATCTATATCTAAAATGATGAAAAACCTGAAAACGTCTGATTCATGGTGGGACGGATGAATATCCGATATATCTAAAGCAGCGGTCTCAAACACGCAGCCCGTGGGCCAAATGTGGCCCGCAGGACACTAGTTTGAGGCCCCCGCCTTGATATGAAAGTTTAATGTTAGTGCGGCCCGCGCAAGTTTGATATGGATGCTGTATGGTATCATGTACCCAGAAAAAATTATTACGTTTGATTCATGTTCATGTTAAAGGTTAAATAACTGTTAATAGTTATCCTCCCTATCCGTGTGGAAGTGGTAAGTTTTTGGCTATTTAAGTTGAAAGGAAATAACTTGAAGGCTACCGTTTAGGTCGCTAGCTCTCTAGTTTGCGAGTTAGCATGTGTCTCAAGACCCTGCAGTTGCGCAATATGTTGTAAATAAAAAGAGTATAAATGTGACTATAGGCGTGTTTTGTCATGTCTACAGGGCTCTAATAATGCTTTGTTCGTTTTAATATGAAAAAAATATTTTTATTATTATTATATTTATTTATTTATTACTGATTGATTGATTTTCTTTATTCTTGATTTGTTTATTTATTTTTCATCTTATTTTGTGCAGAAAAATAAAAATTAAGATATTTGAGAACAGTGGAATGTTTTATCAGAGCTTTTATTGTAGAAAAGTGTTTTTTTGAATTTTTTTGTTTTTAATAAATGCGTTTTTTGAGGGCTTTTTTTTTTGGAAAACCTGATGCGGCCCAGCCTCACCCAGACCCTAGCTCCAGTGGCCCCCCAGGTAAATTGAGTTCGAGACCCCTGATCTAAAGAATGAATATGATTTCTACAGCAGTTTTTCTGAGGAAAGCGCTGATTCTGATTCACGTTGAGCTTATTAAGTCAACGCCTTCTTTTATTTTTCCGCCGCGTTCCAAATTTGTTGATGATGAACGAGGCAAACACGGCGTTTGAATCAACCGACGGTGAAATCGCCGGACATGTTCTTTTGGTTCTTTGACTGAAAGGTCCGGAACAGGCAGCGCTCCAGATTGGACGCTCCTCCACTGACCTCTGCTGTCATCCGTCACGGCTGTTGACTCGCCAATAAGGACCGACTGTCAGGGCGACATGGGGCCACACAAAGCCCCCGTTCCTGTCAGCGCTGATCGGAATGTACATATTTGCTCAAGTCCACAACAGTTGCATTATGGGAATATGAGATCCATGACACAAAAGGTGGACACGCAGGGAAATATGCCATCAAAGATGGACTGGAAACGCCATAGCAACAAGAGCGCTGGCGTCCAAACCCCGAGTCAATACTTCTCCTGCTTTTCTTCCGCTGCTCTGCTCAACACAGAGCGGGGCACCTTCCCCGGGGCCGCATCATTCACTGCCCCGTGGTCCCAAAGGAAGCGGAGCCACGCACAAAAGCGGCGGTCATTGCCATTCTCCACAGTCCCCGCTTAGCATGAAAGCCACATTTCAATCTAAAACCCCTCCCCGACATGCTGCTCCACCCCCCCGCGCAGATAGGGACGGGTCACCGTGGGATACCTCCAGTGGGAGGGGCGTCTACCTTCCGCAGCGGCAGCGCAAGGCAAGTCAGAAGTGGAGCGGTGCTTTCAAAAGTGTTCAAAAGTCTTAATGGATTACCGTATTGACACAAAGGTAAGACCGCCCAAGGAAAGGGGGCACCGCACTTCATCGTAGGTGTGGGCGGATGAATCCAAAACATCCATCCAAACATCCATCTCCTATGCCGCTTTGTTGCTCCCTCCACCCAGTCATTGTTATGTCGGTTATCTTATTATAGGGGTGTTAGTTCATGTCTAGAGGCTCTAATCATGTAAAAAAGACATTAAAAATGGTTTTCTGTGCTCTAACTACAAAAATATTCCATTAATAAATGCATTAATAAACAGGTTGTGATTTTTATTTTCTACAAAAAAATATATATCACTATATGGACAGTTACTATGGTAACCATTATGTTATTGTATGGTCATATCATTTCGTACTGAGTGAATGAATAATGGTTTCACTTCATTGTGAAGCGCTTTGGGTGCCTTAAAAAACCCTATAAAATCTATTCCATTATGTTATTATTTGTAAATGTTATTATAGGGGTGCTAGTTCATGTCTAGAGGCTCTAATAATGTAAAAAAGACATTAAAAATGGTTTTCTGTGCTCTAACTACAAAAATATTCCATTAATAAAAGCATTAATGAACAGATTGTGATTTTTATTTTCTACAAAAAAATATATATCACTATATGGACAGTTACTATGGTAACCATTATGTTATTGTATGGTCATATAATTTCGTACTGAGTGAATGAATAATGGTTTCACGTCATTGTGAAGCGCTTTGGGTGCCTTAAAAAACACTATAAAATCTATTCCATTATGTTATTATTTGTAAATGTTATTATAGGGGTGCTAGTTCATGTCTAGAGGCTCTAATAATGTAAAAAAGACATTAAAAATGGTTTTCTGTGCTCTAACTACAAAAATATTCCATTAATAAATGCATTAATAAACAGATTGTGATTTTTATTTTCTACAAAAAAATATATATCACTATATGGACAGTTACTATGGTAACCATTATGTTATTGTATGGTCATATAATTTCGTACTGAGTGAATGAATAATGGCTTCACTTCATTGTGAAGCGCTTTGGGTGCCTTAAAAAACACTATAAAATCTATTCCATTATGTTATTATTTGTAAATGTTATTATAGGGGTGTTAGTTCATGTCTAGAGGCTCTAATCATGTAAAAAAGACATTAAAAAGGGTTTTCTGTGCTCTAACTACAAAAATATTCCATTAATAAATGCATTAATAAACAGGTTGTGATTTTTATTTTCTATAAAAAATATATATATCACTATATGGACAGTTACTATGGTAACCATTATGTCATTGTATGGTCATATAATTTCGTACTGAGTGAATGAATAATGGCTTCACTTCATTGTGAAGCGCTTTGGGTGCCTTAAAAAACACTATAAAATCTATTCCATTATGTTATTATTTGTAAATATTATTATAGGGGTGCTAGTTCATGTCTAGAGGCTCTAATCATGTAAAAATTTAATTTAGAAGGTCATAAACGGGTTTCATTATATGGTCATATCACCTTGTACTTCGGCACAGGACAAAAAAAAATTAAAATTCAAAATAAACAAAAAAAAAAATTAAAATGTACTATGGAAAGCAGGAAGTGAACAAATGTAACAGTTGCTAATTGTAAAAGTACCAGATGGACATGTGGAACTGGGAACTGATTATGGGATGCACTCAATTGTAATCTGATGCATGTTCAAATGAAATAAAACCATTACCATATCTTACAAACCGCATTAAATTCATCACACAGCAACTTAGCAAGAGTCTTAATAGCGAGACAACTTTTAAAACCCCCTTTCATCACTTCTGTGGGGACAGTCATGCTATCATAGACGCTGAATAGAAATGGGGTGTGGGTAGGGGTGGAGTGGGAGTGGGAGTGGGGGTGTCATTATGATGCAAAGTGGCTTCGTCAAAGTGAGTGGGAATGCAAAGAGACAACACATTCCTTACTGATTGAGATGTTGAGTCCTTGTTGTGGAGAAAAATGGATGAGTCACAACGTCTTCAGTTCTGTCTGCAAAAGTGATGCCTGATCCCCCCATACCCCCCCCCCCGACATTCCCCTTGTCGCCGGGTAAAACAAACCTACCTTATTATAGTAGTGGATCTCCACCACATGCCACTGGCCGTCGCTGACTCCGCCCACAATGAAGGGCGATACGGTGGTCTTGGTCTCGCCTGAGGAAACCAGAAGGATTAAAAAAATTATCAATTTTTAAAGAAAAAATAAACGATTAATTTGTTGCTTTCTTCACCTGCAGAGAAGGTGACCTGAATCTGCTCGTTGATGATCTCCATGGCGATGAAATCGTGTTTCTCATTGAAGCGGCCGTTGTACAGCAATAAACCATTTGGTTCTTTAGTGGCGAATCTGCAAGGGGGGGGGGATATCTCAAAAAATTACTTTTAAATTCTACAATCAAATTAATAGCAAAAATGCTTGAAAAATATTTTGTAAATTAATAGCGTTGCGGGGGTGCTGGAGCCTATCCCAGCTGTCTTCGTGGTGGCCAGCCAATCACAGTGCACATATAGACAAACAACCATTCACACTCACATTCATACCTATGGACAATTTGGAGTCACTAATTAACCTAGCATGTTTTTGGAATGCGTTAGTGTTCTTACAAAGAACACTAAACTCATCACACACCAACTTAACACTCAAAAGGTATAATTATGAAACCAGCTCAACCGAATCATTCATTCATTCATTCATTTTCTACCGCTTTTCCTCACGAGGGTGGCGGAGGTGCTGGAGCCTACCCGAGCTGTCTTTGGGCGAGAGGCGGGGTACACCCTGGACTGTTGACCAGCCAATCACAGGGCACATATTCATATACTATACTATTCATATACAATACTATACATATACTATTCAATACTTATTAATTTTGTACCACTTATCCTCACAAGGGTCGCGGGAAGTGCTGGAGCCTATCCCAGCTGTCTTCGTGGTGGCCAGCCAATCACAGGGCACATATAGACAAACAACCATTCACACTCACATTCATACCTATGGACAATTTGGAATTGCTAATTAACCTAGCATTTTTTTGGAATGCGTTAGTGTTCTTACAAAGAACACTAAACTCATCACACACCAACTTAACACTCAAAAGGTATAATTATGAAACCAGCTCAACCGAATCATTCATTCATTCATTCATTCATTTTCTACCACTTTTCCTCACGAGGGTGGCGGAGGTGCTGGAGCCTACCCCAGCTGTCTTCAGGCGAGAGGCGGGGTACACCCTGGACTGGTGGCCAGCCAATCACAGGGCACATATAGACAAACAACCATTCACACTCACATTCATACCTATGGACAATTTGGAGAGGCTAATTAACCTAGCATGTTTCTGGAATGAGGAAAGAAACCGGATTACCCGGAGAAAACCCACGCATGCAAACTCCACACAGAGATGGTCAAGGGTGGAATTGAACCCTTGGTCTCCTAGCTGTGAGGTCTGCGCGCTAACCACTCGACCACCGTGCAGCCGACAACAATACTTATTTATTCATAAATTTTGACATTACTTATGTGGGCGGAGGAGACCATCTTTAGCGTCTGTCGTCACGGGGAACGTGATGTGAAAGCGCTAAAGGCGCTAACCCGAGTGCCATGAGTACATATGATGTTGTCCAGTGGATGCTATGCTACAACTACAAATATAATAAAATGATAAACATATGCTTATATACGTACATCTTATAGCTTGTATGCAGGTCATAATGTGGACAACCTCGCCTTGATGATGGTGATGATGGTGCTGATGGTGCTGAAGATGAAAGCCCTATGAGCTTTAATAGCGATGGGAGCGCTAATGAAGATCACGCAGGCAGCTGGCGAAGTTTAAAGCCGAGACAGCGAGCGTGAGAGCGTGAGAGCGAGAGAGCGAGAAGCGAGGTGTGCAGGACAAGACATGAAGATGAAGACATCTGTGTCATGAATAACGATTGGCACATTAAACAACACACAGATGAGAAACTAGGACGTCGACGTTGGAGAGTGGGTGGGAGGTGATGGTGAATCCGTGTGTGTGGATGCGGGGGGGATGGAAGGGTGTATTAGAGCACGGGGGGAGGAAATGAGCATGCAGATAGACGGCACGGCTGTCTGTCTGGGATGTATGAGGCAATAAATATGATGATGAGTTTTGTAGAAGTTTATTATCATGTCAGTCAACAAGGTAGCCAATATATGGGAAACAATCATAACCGTCATAATCATGTTTTCTACAGCAGGAGCTTCTTCTCAGGAAACAGCATTATTTATCTTCCATCTCTTTATTTAGTTCATTTTCCATTTATTTATTTAGTTATCATTTTAAAAAAAATGATTTATTTATGATTTATTTTATATGCATTTATTTGATACGTATTTATTTGTTTTAATAGTTTTTTCTAAATACACAATTTAATTTATTATTACATTATAATGTTTTTTATAATTATTACTATTATATATTATTATTATTATATATTTTTGCTACTGTTTGCAATTCAGTTTATTATTTTATTAATTATTATTTTTAAAATGTAATTATTAATTTATTAATTACTTTATTTTAAAAATATATTTATATTTCCTATATTTTTTCATAAACCTTTTTAACCTTTTTATTATTATTACTATTATATATTATTATAATATTATTATTATTATATATTTTTGCTACTGTTTGTAATTCGGTTTATGATTTTATTAATTATTATTTTTAAATTTTAATTATTAATTTATTAATTATTTTTAAACTATTTTTTCTAAATACCCAATTTAATTTATTATTACATTATAATGTATTATTATTATTACTATAATATATTATTATTATTATATATTTTTGCTACTGTTTGTGATTCGGTTTATTATTTTCTTAATTATTATTTTTACATTTTAATTATTATTTTATTAATTATTTTATTTTACAATTATATTTATATTTCCTATATTTTTTTCATAAACTTTTTTAAATTATTAATTTTAAATTAAATTATTTAATTTTAATTAATTAAAATGCTATTTATTTACTAACTTTCCTTTTTCATAAACATGCTTTCTACAACAGGAGCTTATTTATTTATTATTTATCTTTCATCTCTTTATTTAGTTCAGTTCCCATTTATTTATTTAGATATCACTTTTTTAAAAATGATTTATTTATGATTTATTTTATATGCATTTATTTGATACGTATTTATTTGTTTTACAATTTTTTCTAAATACACAATTTCATTTATTATTACATTATAATGTATTATTATTATATATTGTTATTATATTATTATTATTATTATATATTTTTGCTACTGTTTGTAATTCGGTTTATTATTTTATTAATTATTATTTTTAATTTTTAATTATTAATTTATTAATTATTTTATTTTACAATTATATTTATATTTCCTATATATTTTTTTTCATAAACCTTTTTAAATTATTCATTTTAAGTTAAATTTAATTTTAATTAATTCAAATGCTATTTGCTACATTTCCTTTTTCATAAACATGCTTTCTATAGCAGGAGCTTATTTATTTATTATTTATCTTTCATCTCTTTATTTAGTTCTTTTTCCTTTTATTTATTTAGTTATCACTTTTTAAAAATGATTTATTTATTTGAATACTAAATGTGTGAACTCATTCATATAAAATATTTCTATTTATTTCAATTGATTTTTGTACATATTTATTTTATTCATTGATAAATCATGCTATTTATTATTACATGTATTATTCATTTATTATTACATTAGGATTTATTATTATTATTATTTATTTTTTTAAATTTTATATTTATTTACTTAATTAATTTGATTTTATATGCACGTATTTGATACGTATGTATTTGTCTTAGAATCTTTTTCTAAATACACAATTTCATTTATTATTACATTTACATTATAATGTATTATTATGATTAGTATTATAAAGGGAATTTTTTGCTACTGTTTGTAATTTGTATATTATATTTTTATGTCGTATATATGTTTCTTTCATAAAGCTTTTTAAATTATTAAAATTAAAAACGATTAAAATGCCATTTATTTACTACTTTTCCCCCTTTAATCACTGCCTGTCTATTCTATTCTGTTCTATTCTGTTCTATTCTGTTCTATTCTGTTCTATTCTGTTCTATTCTGTTCTATTCTATTCTATTCTATTCTATTCTATTCTATTCTATTCTATTCTATTCTAGAATATGAATAATTCTAGACATGAATTAAATAAGATGGGCATCTTCCCACTCCTACTCCTATTTCCTTTGGAAATAAATCCGTTCCCATTAGCAACTTTCCATGCAAACTCCCAGACAACATGAGCAGCTGGCCGCCCCCCTCTTGGAGTCCCGGGCGAGGGGGCGCCGGTGTGATGCTGCACCGTCTATCTCCATGTATCGTACATGTACGCGATGCCATTGGCCCAGGATTCTTAAAGCGGAGAGGAGCCGCGGGGCTCTTCGCTGATGGACTGCTTACTCAGAAAAGCCCAAATTGGCACCTCGGCGAAGAGCTCTGGAAGGTTAAAACCGCTCTCACATGACCTCTACAGTCAGAAAAGAAAACGCACAATGCTAAAATAATGATCCTTCCTCCCCTGCAGGATCCTTTCTCGTCTTTGACATATCAATTTAAAAGGATGCACTATACCTTGCCCCCCCGTCCCCCGTCGCCCTCAGGCCCCGGGAACTATGAGGGTAATCAGCCGGAAGTAACCACGCACTCATCTGGCATCGCTGTGCGTCACATTAGACCGCCATCAGTAAAAAAAACAACCAGTCTGCCCGTATGTGGGGAACCGTGTCACGCTATGCTTTTTTTTTCTATTTTTTTTATTTTTTTTATTTTTATTTATTTTTTTTTTGTTTTTTTTTTTTTTGTTGTTGTTTTTTTTTTTTTAGCACGCTATGCTAACACGCAGAGGAGGGGGGGGGGATACGAGGCGACCTTCACGTCTGTCAAATTATTTCTTTTTAATGTTTTTATTGTATATTGCCATGCTATGCTATGCTAAGCTAAGCTACTGTATGATACACGCAATCAAATCTCAGCCTCGACCAAACATAATGGACGCCAACCTGTGTCTGTGCGTAAACAGCATGCGTATTCTGATGTGTGCATCATAACACAAACTCGTTCCCGAATCGAAACCTGATCGGCGGCGGTTCAAGTCCCACAGCTACTTGTTCTACCCGCCCACCGCCGGGCTCTCGGCATCGGCACTTTTTATTTTGATGCTAATATATACTTTCAAAACTGGTCGGAGCAGTTGTTCATAAAAATAAAAAAAAAGATCATGGTCATCCGAGCCGGGCTTAAAGGAAGGCCGAGTCCCTAGAGGTCACAACGGGGACATTAGATCCACCCGCAGACACTGCTGGGTTGAACTACTACTGAGATCATGGAAGAAGGTCGCGGGGGGAACGAATAACACTGTCGAAAATGCAACGGCAGTTTAATGACTCCAAAACTCCTAACTAAACTTCCCACCCGCCAACAAAGACAACCATAACGAAGATGAATGATAATGTAATGTACATAAAAGATAAGGTAACATGGTTTTAAAAAACTGTTTAAAATGCATAAATATGGTTAGAGCATTTAAGAGTAGTAATAGTTCATGTCATACATCAAAAAAACACCCTACTATTTTTTTTATATGTTTGTTTCTAAAATAACAAAATCTCCATTGTTGGCGTTTGGGTGTAATACCTCAAAGTCCGCTAGGGGGTGCTAGCAGCGATGGTGGTATAGAGTAGGTGACAAAACGACAGAGGAAGAATAAATCCTGAGGGTGGAAAAACGTCAAGTCATTGTGGATTGTCTTCCTTATTCTGTACCAAAGGTTAGTACAAAGTAGAGATAATTTATATTTTAACAATTGTAAAGAGTTTACAAAGTAGTTAGAGTAAACAGTTGACTGCTAAATGTTTGTTACAAAATGTGTTGTAGAGCATTTGAACATAAGCGAAATGGCTAATGCTAGCCAGCTTTAATGTACAGTTAGTAGCATGAAGCAGGCTAACTGAAAAATGTGAAATGTGTCAAATTGGTAATTGTTGATGTAATCATCTTATGATATCTGAAGTGTTGTTATTTTTGACAGGAAGAATAAATCCTGAGGGTGAAAAAACGTCAAGTCATTGAGAATGTCGAGTGCATTATTGCCCACTTTTAATGCAGTTCGGCGCAGGATCGGATATATGGATAGTCCGGTTATATCGGTATTTTTTCCGACTCCCGAGAATATCGATATAACGAGACTTTACTGTATTTTTTGGGTTCCAGGGCAGTCCATGGACGTTGGAATGGTCCTGACTTCACTTAATGCACTTAATGGTTGTTATTATATGTATATTATATGTTGGAGAGCATCTATATGTGCCCTGTGATTGGCTGGCCACCAGTCCAGGGTGTACCCTGCCTCTTTAGAAAGTTGCTAGAGTAAACAGCTGACTGCTAAATGTTTGTTACAAAATGTGTTGTAGAGCATTTGAACATAAGCGAAATGGCTAATGCTAGCCAGCTTTAATGTACAGTTAATAGCATGAAGTAGGTAATTGTTGATGTAAACATCTTATGATATCTGAAGTGTTGTTATTTTTGACAGGAAGAAGAAATCCTGAGGGTGAAAAAACGTCAAGTCATCGTGGATTGTCTTCCTTATTCTGTACCACAGGTTAGTACAAAGTAGAGATAATTTATATTTTAACGGCTGTAAAGAGTTTAGAAAGTAGCTAGAGTAAACAGCTGACTGCTAAAATGTTTGTTACAAAATGTGTTGTAAAGCATTTGAACATAAGCGAAATGGCTAATGCTAGCCAGCTTTAATGTACAAAAATATTAAATGTGTCTGGAAGCAAATTGGTAATTGTTGATGTAATCATCTTATGATATCTGAAGTGTTGTTATTTTTGAGAGGAAGAAAAAATCCCGAGGGTGAATATACGTCAAGTCATCGTGGATTGTCTTCCTTATTCTGTACCACAGGATTTTCAAGGCATACAACCCCTCCAGGTGGTGGAGGAGCAACAATAACAATGATGACGTACGTATATATGTACCTAGATCAGGGGTGGGCAAACTTTTTGACTCGCGGGCCGCATTGATATGACAAAATTTACGGGGGGGGCAGACTATATATTTTACACGTAACAGTCCACCTGGTATTATTGTATCTGTAAAATTGTCATGCAATCTGCTATTATTATTTATTATTTTATATTTATATTTAAATATTTTAAAAATAATAAAATATTATAATAATTACAATAAAACAAAAATAATAATTATTATATTATTATTATTATGTAATATATGCAAATATAACAATAATATTATATATAATTAATATAATAATTAGCATTAATATAATAATTATAATAATCATAATAGTTCTAATAATAATTATAATAATCTAATAATAATAATAATAATAATAATAATAATAATAATTATTATTATTATTATTATGTGCTTGTGTCCCTTTTTTCAGGAGCACTTTGTAAACAACAGACCATGTCAAAAAAGGAAATTGATAAAACCATCAAAAGGTTGGCTCAGGCCATGATGCCAGGTTGTATGTTGAGTTTAAATGAAATACTTTGGAAAGATTGAGCGGGCCGTATTCAAACACTTGGCGGGCCGGATGTGGCCCCCGGGCCGTAGTTTGCCCACCCCTGACCTAGACCATGACAGCAGTTTTCTTACAGCTGAGTCTAATATAGTGACGCGCTGCTGATGGACTTCTGTGGCCATTACAACATGAAAGATGGATCTTCTGCTCAGCATCAAAGTCACATCTTCTTCTTCTTCTCAGTATGCGGCAAAGCGGCCAACACGCAGCACTACTGTAGCTGAGCACGAGTTCTGCTGCTATTTTCGGGCCGGGTTCTACAATGTGACATTGAAGTGGCTCAATGGAAGCAGCGATACTGTGGGAGGCGTGTGGAGGTGGATGAATCACTCTGCAAAGAGCTGGGCAGGTGATACAGGTGATGTGGGGGAATTGATACAATTGATGGGAGTGATGCAAGCGTAGGGGTCGACCAATATGTTTTTTTGGGGCCGATGCTGATTTTTTTCCATCACCCTTAGCCGATGGCCGATTTTGCCTGGGCTGATATTTGTGACCGATACTGCTTTTGATCCCTCAATTTACATGAAAAAATGACCATGATAATAAATATTCCAGGTCTCAAGTTTAAAGAAATATTTATTGAAATGTAAACACTGAACACAGTAGATTTCTTAAACACACATTTAAACGCCATTATCAACTTTAAAAGGAGTAAATATTCAACCATGTTTAAATTTATTTAGCATCGAAAAACGCGCCCTTGATGTGATTCAACAGTGGGGGCGGGGTACCGCGACTACGTGTGTTGCATTGGCGAACCCACACGCGTATCGGCCGATACCGATTCAAGTAAAGAACGCAAATATTGTCCCAATATATCAGGCCGATATTTGCGTTTTTTTCCGGTGCATGATTTACAGACAGGCATCCGCCGGGCAGCTTTGTGTTGCCGGAGGACCCTACAACACACGGTCACGTATTATTATGATAATGCTGTTTAAAAGTGTGTTTAATAAATCTGAATCCTACTGTTTTCATTTTACATTTCAATAAATATTTGTTTAAACATGAGACCTGGAATATTTGTTATCATTGTCATTTTTTCATGTAAATTGAGGCAGCAAAAGCAGTATCGGCCACAAGTATCGGCTCGAGCAAAATAGACCATCGGTTAAGGGTGATGGGAAAAAATTGGTATCGACATCGGCCTGAAAAAAACATACCTGTCGAGCCCTAGTCATGTACTCTTGATGATGCAGTTGATGCTAGTGATACAGGTAAGGGATGTGACCCATTTCCTGAAATGCGGCGTTACTTTTACACGCACCTTCCAAAAAGTTCAACTTTTGTCTCATCAGACCACAGAGTATTTAATGTTCTTTTTGTTCAGCAGTGGTTTTGGTCTTTTTAGGCTATTTTTTGCCTTTTGTTTTTGTGTCTTTCTTATGCTGGAGTCATGAACACTGACGCTAACTGAGGCAAGCGAGGCCTGCAGTTCTTTGGATGTTGTTGTGGGGTCTTTTGTGACTCTTGAATGAGTTGTTCACCACCGTTTCATGTTTTAGACATTTGTGGATAATGGCTCTCACCGTGGTTGGCTGGAGTCCCCAACTTTTGAAATGGCTATGTAGGAGCCATGAATGAATTTGGATAGATTTTTGTAGGTGCATGATAGTTTAAATTTGAATAGTGGTGTTATTGTTTATGATATTATTTACATTTGTTATGATCACGTGGGTAAGGGAAGTAGGTCAAATGGTTATGGGCGGTGACGTTTCGTTAATATAGGCACCTGTTCACTTGTGTGGCCAGAGACACAAAGAGAGAGGGTGAGCAGGGTTGCCGGATTTTTTGTTGACCGCTAATTCCTTTAATCTCTGATTACTTTGATGATGAATTTGTGCACGGTATCATAAGTTGATTATTATTTTTCTTTTATAAAAGGTTAAACTTCTTTTTCACACCACTGTAGGCCATACGGGCGATGCAGGTGATATCAACAAGCGTTGGGGCTTACGTGAGCGAGACGGTGAAGTGGAAGCGTTGACGGAGGCCCTTGAAGGTGAGGAAGGAGTGTGGGGGGAAGTTGCGCGTGGTCATCTCGCAGTAAGGTCTCTCGTAGCCACCCGCCGGACACTCGCATTTGAATCCGCCGACCAGGAGGTTCACGCACAGGCCGGCGTTCTTGCAGACTCCTGGAGCACAGCGGCCCGAGCGGGACGACAGCTCACAGCGCTCTCCTGGAGCATAGAAGGAGGAAGTGAACATTATACATAGCAGGGGTGTCCAAAGTGCAGCCCCACGGCTGTTTTTTATTGGCCCACAGCACACTGTAAAAATGTAATTGAAATTAAATCTAAAAAACAAAACAAAATTAAAAATCAGCAGTAATTGGACAAGATAAAGTCAAAATATTACGAGAAAAAAGTTGTAATCTAAAAATAAAAGTAATCATTTTATGAGAATAACGTCATTTAAGTAACATAACGTTAAAATATTAAACATATTATAAAGTCATATTACCATGAGATACAAACAAAACAAAAATAAGTTGAAATTAAGCTAAATTAAGTTGAAAAATTAAGTTGCAGAGAATGTTGGAACATCACGAGAATAAAGTCCAAACATTATGGAATGTAGTCATAACATTCCAAAAAAAAAATAGTTGGAAAATAAAAAAAAATATATATATTTTTTTTAAAGAAATCAAAATATTAAAAAAAACATTTTTTGAATGTATTTTTATTATTTAAATTTCTACAAATTAATTTTATTTATTCAAAAAGCTATCAACAGTGTGCCCCAGAGGCATTGGAACAGTCTATTCTAATGAACATGCAAACTCCACACAGAGAGGGTGGAATTGAACCCTGGTCTCCTAGCTGTGAGGTCTGCGCACTAACCACCGCCGTGCCCCCCCCCCCCCCCCGCCTCTTTACTAATGAATTACTAATTTTATTAAAATTACTAAAAAGTAATTACTGGGCATGTCCGGTATTGGCTTTTTTGCCGAAAACCGATATGCCAATATTGTCCAATTCTCAATTTCCGATACCGATATCAGCGGATACCGATATGTGTAACATCTCCTGTCGTGGAATGACACATATGTGCTGTAAAAAGCCCTTTTTAAATATTGGTTTTCATGATCTGGAAAAAATCTGATACCGATATTGCATTATCGAACATCCCAAGTAATGACCTACAGTAAAGTCTCGTTATATCGCTATCGGTTATAACGAATTACTACTTATTACGATACTATTTTCATTTCCCGGCAAATTTCTAGTCTTTTATGGTATAATTAGTTCCGTTAGTACGATACCCGGTTATTATGATAATCCGGTTACTACGATGCCCTTTTCATCTCCCGCCAGCCAATTTGGTCTGCTTATATCGATACAAAAGCAGCTTAAATCAATCTTTGCTTAAGGATTTCAATACCAAAAAAGAACACGGCCAACGGCTGCTTCCAGTCAACTTTATTTTTCACACTTCCACCACCAGAGTGCAGCACACACACCGATTCCCGCACTTCCTGGTTCACAGGTCATGCTCAACCCGCCCCACATAGCTGGCCAAACACATGCCTGCAACAGAAGAACCAACTGACATAGCATACACACCTATTCCAACCAAGACACAAGCGTACAAATACATGTATTTAATTGTGTTGTATTCAGATATCTTTTTATCGCTTGCAATAATCACTGTTTTTTATATGTACATGCTGGTGTTCGTTGGTTCTATGTTCTATACTATAGAACAAGGTCGAGTGCATTATTGCCCACTTTTAATGCAGTTCGGCGCAGGATCGGATATATGGATAGTCCGGTTATATCGGTATTTTTTCCGACTCCCGAGAATATTGATATAATGAGACTTTACTGTATTTTTTGGGTTCCATGGCAGTCCATGGACGTTGGAATGGTCCTGACTTCACTTAATGCGCTTAATGGTTGTTATTATATGTATATTATATGTTGGAGAGCATCTATATGTGCCCTGTGATTGGCTGGCCACCAGTCCAGGGTGTACCCTGCCTCTCGCCCGAAGACAGCTAGGCTCCAACATGCCCGCGACTCTAGTGAGGATAAGCGGTAAAAAATGAATGAATTTATGAAAAATGCACTTCATCCCTCCTGCTAAATGTATCCAGGGCTGCATGAGTGCTGCAGTTCATTTAAAGGAATCATGGATTCCGACATGTATTTTAATATTGTGAAGGAATGTCTGATCGATTTCTGAGCGATTGTCTTATCGTTCACCTGTGGGATGCCTCTGCTGTCGTTGCCGGGCGAGTGAGCGCTGTGACAAATGCGCACACACGTCCCCTGATCAATAATTCAAAGTCAACATACGCCCGGCGTCAATCATTAAGGCGGCAAATTGTGCAGAAGATGCATGCATGCGTGATCAATGCAAATGCATTAAATTATGGATTTAAAAAGACGTCAGTCAAATGCCGTTTTGTTACTCGACCGAAGCTTCACAAACATTAAAGACAAGTAAACAACCTCACGAAAAAAACACGAGAGTCTGGGTTCATGCATCATAAATGAAAGTCGGTCATTGCAGCAGGAAGTAAAGAGTCGATGCATTGCAGAAATCGACATTTCCTCGGGGAAAAGCGCAGCCTGCAAGCGCGCCGTCGGGCTGCTAGGTAACGCAGGAGCTGATCCCCTTTGGACTAACAAGAAGCTGAACTTTAATTCCAGCAGTTCAAACACGGGCTGTCATCATGAAAGGATGTGGTCAGTGTGCTTACACAGCTTGAGCCAATGCAGATTAGAATTGTTTAAGTGGAGGATTTGGGATTCAGCTTAGTGCAGTTAGACAACACTGCAAACTACAACCACCTTAACCAGCGTACTACATGTTGGTATAGCCCTCACATTTCATTATATGGATATACTTAGAGTAGTCCGTGTACGGCTCGTATAGTGGTATATATGTACTATACAGAGAAAAGGAGTCAACACACAACACACATTGTTATCGAGCACTGCCTTGATCCTCTTGGGCATGCAACTGACAAGAAATGCATGGGTTAGATTACAGTTAGGGATGTTTGATAATAGCACGCAGGCCTCACAGCGAGGAGACCAGAGTTCAATTCCACCCTCGGCCATCTCTGTGTGGAATTTGCGTTCCACTACAGGAGATGTTGCACATATCGGTATCGGCTGATATCGGTATCGGAAATTGAGAATTGGACAATATTGGCATATCGGTTTTCGGCAAAAAAGCCAATACCGGACATGCCCAGTAATTACTTTTTTTTGTAATTTTTAGTAATTTTAATAAAATTAGTAATTCATAAGTGAAGGGGGGGGGCTGGGATAGGCTCCAGCAACCCCCGCGACCCTCGTGAGGACGAGCGGCAGAAAATAAATGAATGAATGTTAGTTTTCTGCCTGCACGGTGTGCACGTGGTTTGTGCACAGGCCACACAGTGAGGAGACCCGAGTTCAATTCCACTCTCTGCCATCTCTGTGTGGAGTTTGCATGTTCTCCCCGTGCATGGGGAGAATAGGTATCGGCTGATATCGAATAATAAAATTATAAAATTATAAAATTATAAAATTATAAAATTATAAAATTATAAAATTATAAAATTATAAAATTATAAAATTATAAAATTATAAAATTATAAAATTATAAAATTATAAAATTAATACCATTTTAAAATTTAAAAATTTTTAAATTTAAAATTTTTAAATTAAAAAATGTAAAATTTAAATTTTTTTAAATTATAAAATTATAAAATGTTTTTATTAGAAAATACATTGGACAAGTTGGACATTATCGGCATTTCGGATATTGGCAAAAAAAGTCAATATCAGACTATATATATATATATATATATATCAGATATATATATATATCTATACATACAGTGTATAAAAAAGAACCTGCAATAAATAATAAAAAGCAGGATTTCCTATGTTTATTCTGCAACTAGAGAATGGCTCAGCCCAGCAAATATCTTTCACTCTGTTTCTGAAAAGTGGTGAACATGACAATTTCTTCTTTTTTTTGCCCTGCTACCATCTGGCAACGCCCACACACACACACACACACACACACACACACACACACACACACACACCATTAATGCAGAAATATTCCTCTGATTGCTCATCCAACTTTAATTGCAGCACTTATCTGGCTGAAAGACGCAAGGTGAGCGCTTTGATGGAATCCAATACAACACTTGATTCCAACACAAGGAATAAAGGCGCATGAGGGGCCGTGGCTGGCAGGATGACAGCTTCCACACCCCACTAATGGGTGAATACGGCTTCAAACTGCTTTCACTGGAAGAAAAAAAAAAAATCTGCCCACTTTCACCCACTCACACATTCATTTCGCGCTTTGGCCCTCCTCCCTCCTGTTGAAAGCACCCACAGTTCAGCTCCGGCACCCACAGTCGTGCACGAGAACATGTGAGTGCCACTCAACCTGGTGATAGAGCCCCTCCCACACACACACGGATGCTATGTCAGGTGATGGAAAATTAAACCTCATTTATTTCATTAGGGACGTCCGATAATATGAGCTGACCAATATTTTCGGTCGACATCGGCATAAAAATGTGATTTCAATAAATTAATATATTTGCAAATATTCCATTTATAAACTCGATATAAACCATAAATATTAGTCTACATTTATTGTATCTATTTATTTACAGTGCTAATGTTAGCATGCTATCAATGCTAACATGTTTATGCTGCCATGGTAACAACTAGCATGATAGTGCTAGTTTTTATATCAGTGTTTACCTAAGAACAAGTCTCTAGCTATGAAAATTGCAAAAAATTGTACTATGCTAATGTTATTATGCTAGCAACTGCAAACATGTAGCATAATGTGGCTAAAAAGAGTACTATGCTAATGTTATTATGCTAGCAAATGCAAACATGTAGCATAATAATGTGTCTAAAAGGAGTACTATGCTAATGTTAGCATTCTAGCAATGCTAGAATGCTAGAAAGAAAGTTTACATATATCATTGGATAAACAGACAGCTGGGATAGGCTCCAGCATGCTTGCGACCCTGTGAGGATAAGCGATATAGAAAATGAATGAATGCTACTAATCTAATGTAAGCATGCTAGCAATGCTAACATGCTAACATTATCATGATAATATGTAGTATAATAGTGTTAAGTGTTTAAATAAGTGTCTCGATTTGAAAATGGCTAAAAATGGCACTATGCTAATGTTAGAATGCTGGCAATACTAACATGCTAATGATAATATGCTAACATTATCATGATAATATGTAGCATAATAGTGTTAAGTGTTTATATAAGTGTCTAGATTTGAAAATGGCTAAAAATGGCACTATGCTAATGTTAGAATGCTGGCAATACTAACATGCTAATGATAATATGCTAACATGCTAATGATAATATTCAGCATAATAGTGTTAAGTGTTTATATAAGTGTCTAGATTTGAAAATGGCTAAAAATGGCACTATGCTAATGTTAGAATGCTGGCAATATTAACATGGTAATGATAATATGCTAAGATGCTAATGATAATATGCAGCATAATAGTGTTAAGTGTTTAAATAAGTGTCTAGATTTGAAAATGGCTAAAAATGGCACTATGCTAATGTTAGAATGCTAGCAATACTAACATGCTAATGATAATATGCTAACATTATCATAATATGTAGCATAATAGTGTTAATTGTTTATATAAGTGTCTAGATTTGAAAATGGCTAAAAATGGCACTATGCTAATGTTAGAATGCTAGCAATACTAACATGCTAATGATAATATGCTAACATTATCATAATATGTAGCATAATAGTGTTAATTGTTTATATAAGTGTCTAGATTTGAAAATGGCTAAAAATGGCACTATGCTAATGTTAGAATGCTAGCAATACTAACATGCTAATGATAATATGCTAACATTATCATGATAATATGTAGCATAATAGTGTTAAGTGTTTATTTAAGTGTCTAGATTTGAAAATGGCTAAAAATGGCACTATGCTAATGTTAGAATGCTAGCAATACTAACATGCTAATGATAATATGCTAACATTATCATGATAACATGAAGCATAATAGTGTTAAGTGTTTATATAAGTGTCTAGATTTGAAAATGGCTAAAAATGGCACTATGCTAATGTTAGAATGCTAGCAATACTAACATGCTAATGATAATATGTAGCATAATAGTGTTAAGTGTTTATATAAGTGTCTAGATTAGAAAATGGCTAAAAATGGCACTATGCTAATGTTAGAATGCTAGCAATACTAACATGCTAATGATAATATGCTAGCAATACTAACATACTAATGATAATATGCTAATATGTAGCTTATTAGTGCTAAGTGTTTAAATATGAAAACGGCTAAACATGCTACTATATTAATGTTAGCATGCTGGCAACCTGACCAGGTCATTTTTAACCCACTTATGGAAGGTTGGGGTAGTAACACAAAAACAAATTTCTTAAAATGTATAAAAGTTAAAAATGTGAATGGCATGATATCAAAACGTGTTTTTTGAGGAATACCTGAAATTATGAAAAATTTTCATTAAAGATATTTCAAGAAAACAACCCACTTATGCATCTAAGGGTTAATGGAGGCATGGCATCCATTACAGAGGAGAAAATTGATCCTCTAATTAAACACTAATTAAAAGTACAGACTATTGCTTTAATACATGGCTTGCGTTGAATGTTATTAAAGTATGCGTATACAGAACATATCATTATGTAAATTCAAATGGGGTAAATAAACATAAACATCAAATTTAATAAAGCAATTAGTGCAGTGCTTCAAAGGGTACAAGTCAGGTTTTGACCTACTTAACCCGACAATAAACAGGAAGAGGCGTACTCCCTCGATATGCATAATGTATTGATTAGCATATATTACTTCTTCTTTAAACTCTTGGCAATATGTCTTTAACCATGAAAAGGTTTTATGGAATGACCTTGTGGTTTTTTAGCAGCGCTACTGCCAAGAGTAATAAACGATTCCCTGGCTATCGCTGCCGTCTTGGCATACGCCGACTACTATGGATGCGTTTAACAGCCAGGACTCTACAGGAGCGCCGCAGCTCAGGATAGACGCTCCAGTGTGGGAGTGAACACCTTTGCAGGTTAACCCGAGCAGCTTATTTATAGACATGCTGGCACACAAATGCAACACACAGCTGCAGGAAAACAGACGCGTTTACTGCCGACGGAACATGCTCTCGTTCCGATCCAATTCCATAGTTTAGGTTGGTTTTATGTGGAGAAAGAAGTACAATCCCACCAGGATGTAAGGCGAGTCCACACATCAACAAGAACTTCCATTCAATGGACAACAATGTAACGCTACACTATCAAAAAGTGCTTCAGATAAGTACGGATACAAAAAAAAAAGTTTCATCTGCCCGATCTCTGTTCTGAAGAGGCAACGGGTATGGCTGACAAAAATTAAAAACACAATATGTCCACCGCAAATTGCCCCTAAAGAGAAACAGTAGCAGTACTATCATGAGCAGGGGGCTCAAACATGCGGCCCGTGGGCCAAATGTGGCCCGCAGGACACTAGTTTGAGGCCCCCGCCTTGATATGAAAGTTTAATGTTAGTGCGGCCCGCGCAAGTTTGATATGGATGCTGTATGGTATCATGTACCCAGAAAAAATTATTACCTTTGATTCATGTTCATGTTAAAGGTTAAATAACTGTTAATAGTTATCCTCCCTATCCATGTGGAAGTGGTAAGTTTTTGGCTATTTAAGTTGAAAGGAAATAACTTGAAGGCTACCGTTTAGGTCGCTAGCTCTCTAGTTTGCGAGTTAGCATGTGTCTCAAACACATGGCCCACGGGCCGAATGTGGCCCGCAGGACACTAGTTTGAGGCCCCCGCCTTGATATGAAAGTTTAATGTTAGTGCGGCCCGCGCAAGTTTGATATGGATGCTGTATGGTATCATGTACCCAGAAAAAATTATTACGTTTGATTCATGTTCATGTTAAAGGTTAAATAACTGTTAATAGTTATCCTCCCTATCCGTGTGGAAGTGGTAAGTTTTTGGCTATTTAAGTTGAAAGGAAATAACGTGAAGGCTACCGTTTAGGTCGCTAGGTCTCTAGTTTGCGAGTTAGCATGTGTCTCAAGACCAGGGGTCTCAAACATGTGGCCTCAGGGAAGACCCAGGGCCCGTTGGAGAGACCATTTCTCTCAGCTGGCCCCCGGGATATCCTGGGAGGAGCTTCCCTTGGCTAAGCGGAAGAATAAGGACGGTTTGGAATGAATCAATAACACAAAAGTACCGCAAAAGGGTTGTAGTTTTTGGGTGGGCAAAGTGGAAATAAAACCACTTCCTTACCTGTGTGGTCCTCCATGCACTCGCAGGTGAAGCCGCCCTCCCTACTGCGACACACGCCATGAGCTCCGCAGGGCTTGGAGTAGCACAGGTCGATCTCGGTCTCGCAGTAATCCCCCGTGAAGCCAGCTGGACAGCGGCAGCGCAGGCCGGCGATGGGGTGGATGGGCCGGAACAGGATGGTGTCAGACGCCACGAAGGGCGCCAAACTGTCGAACTTGAGAACCGACACGCACTTCATGTAGTTCTCACAGGGCTCACGGAGGCAGATGTTGTCGTCGAACGGCAGAACTTCCTGCGAGGAGATCTGAGCCAGAAGGCTACGGTTCAAGTACAACCTCTCCTGGAGCTCCTCGGAACCGAAAAACTCCATGCCGCCACTTTCCGTGCCTCTCCTGACGCCGTCCTCTCCAGAATCGCCGAGACCCGGCGGTCGTTGGGGGGCGTCACCTGGCACGGCTACGGAGAGGCTGACGTTAAGGATGCGGGCGCTGACATCGGTGTCGTCTTGGATGTTGAAGATGACAACATCTTCAGGCGCCGCCGAGAGGACGCGGGCGACGCCGTCCAGGAACTGGGTGAGCAGCAGGGACAGGAAGTGCTCCTGGGAGGTGTTGGCCAGCCTCAGCGTGATGCTGTTGGACAACATCTCATCTGTGATGATGGTCACCTGAAGGAGGCACTGGGCCGACACCGAGTGGATGCCATCTGCGCACACAGAGAGGAACATGGTCAGTAACAATGTTCGATGCCCTGCTTTAGTGAGCATTCCCTACACCGCACACAACGCCTTTCTACTCCTGAGCCGCTGCACACAAAATGGTGAAAATCGGTCAACACGTACAACCCTTCTGTGCGGCTTGTGCTATTACTTTCTGAAGTACTTACCGGAAGTAAACCCCCACAAGCACATTCCAGCATGATTGGTTAAAGAACATGGCCGCCATCAGCAAAATGTCACTTTGCAAACAGTCCATAAATCCTTGACCATGAGTCAAATTATTATAAAACTTGGACAATATCTTTATTACTTGCTGCTAGCATGTCTTCCGGCAGAATAAAACCCGGGTTGGAATTATCCCCAATTATTATATTCAACTTTCTTCTTAGTCTTCATACATTTTTTTTCTCTTAATATTTTGACTTTATTCCCAACCTATTTTTCCAAAAATGTGTGTTTTTCATACAATGACATATTTTATCTTTAATATTTCAACTTTATGCTTTAAATTATGTTATTTTCCCTCATAATATGTTCTAATCATTAAATTCCCACGTTTGTTGTTAAATTAATAAAAAAAAAATTTATTATTTTAAATATATATATTTTTTTTTATATTGGTGCTGTTTTTGGTCAACTATTTCAACATTCAACATAAATATTATTCTCCCAATTATGACGTTTTTTTCCATAATATTTTGACTTTATTCTTGTACAATTACTGCCTTTTTTTAAAAAAAAAGACGACTGTGTTCGCTGTCTTGATAATTTTCTTCTTTACTTACATAATATTTTGACTTTATTCCCAACCTATTTTTCCAAAAATGTGTGTTTTTCATACAATGATGACATATTTTATCTTTAATATTTCAACTTTATGCTTTAAATTACATTATTTTCCCTGATAATATGTTCTAATCATTAAATTCCTACTTTTTGTTGTTAAATTAATTAATTAAAATTTTTTATTATTACTGCATTGTTAAATTAATGAATTAAAAAAATACATTTTTTTTTTAAATTAAAACTTAATTAATTAATATTTTTAATATTAGTGCTGTTTTTTGGTCAACTATTTCAACATTCAACATAAATGTTATTCTCACAATTAAGACGTTTTTTTCCATAATATTTTTACTTTATTCTTGTACAATTACTGCCTTTTTAATTTTTTTCAAGTGTGTTTTTCATACAATGTAGCATATTTTAATATAGTTTACTTCCATAATATTTTGACTTTATGCTCATAAGATTACTTCCGTTTTTTTGTATTTAAACTTTCATGGTCATTTTCTTCTTACAATTATAACCTTATTCTCATAATATTTTGACTTTATTCTAATAACATTATCACTTTTTCTGCAAATCAGGCCTCTTTTCTTTTTATTATTATTATTTTTAACTATAATATTACAAGATTTTGTTGTTAAAATTACAACTTTTTCTCAGAAATTTTTGAAATATTTTGTAGATTTTTAATATTTTATAAAATCACTGCTGAATCAAATTTTTTTAATTCTGTTGTTGGGCTTTTTTTTTTTAAGTTCTTGTTAAATTATCTTCTCAGAATGTGAAAAAGCCATGCTTTGGGCACCCCTGTGTTATAGCATCCTATAAAAAACTAATATATTTTTCCATAAGAAATAATGCATATCCAATTCATTCTTTCCAAAAATATGAACATTTTAGGGAATAATTAAATCGGCAAAAAATGAAAAAGGTATTGTAGTGTATTTGCAGCAGCGTCATTGAAATGCACATTGCACATCCTGATTGTTCCAAAATGTGCGTTTTCCCAGCTGCTGCCGGTTCATGCAGCGTTCACACTGGAGCGCACATGACCAAAGGAGCCGCACTATTCCGGTAAAGCCGCCAAGCTGCCTAAATAGGAGGACGCTTATATGAAACACTTTCCTCATCAGAAGCCTATTTGTTGTACAAAAGATAACAGATGTACGCCAGGCCGGGCCGGGCCGGGCCAGGCCAGGCCAGGCCGGAGAAAGAACAAGCTTATGTTTCCTTTCAAAGCGCTCCAAGCTCCTAATCAGGAATTTCTACGCCTGCATTCACTGTAAACTTCCTCTTTCTTGGGGCCCGGAAGCAAAAATCTCTGGTTCAACAGTTGAACTTTTTCTCAGTGCAGATTACGGGACCTCGTTCCCATGGAAACCATCACCTTGAATTGTTTGCGTCAAGACTACACAATCACTCAGCATCCCCTTTACCGATTCAGTTCAAAAATAAATACATATACGGTATTTCCTTTATTTAATTTGATTGAAATATATATATATATATATGTTTTTTTCCATAATATTTTGACTTTATTCTTGTATAATTACTGCTTTTAAAAAAATATTTGTTTTGACGACTGTGTTAGTTAGCTTTCTTGATAATTTTCTTCTCAAATTCCAACTTGACTTTACTAATACATAATATTTTGACTTCATTCCCAACCCATTTTTTTCAAAAATGTTTTTCATTCAATTATGATGTATTTTATTTTATGCCGTTTTTTTGTATTTTTTATTTATTCTTGGTCATTTTTTTCTCACATTTATAACCTTATTCTCATAATATTTTGACTTTATTCTAATAACATTATCACTTTTTCTGCAACTCAGGCCTCTTTTCTCTTTATTATTATTATTATTTTTGATTATAATATTACAACTTTTTTCTCAGAAATTTTGGAAATATTTTAAATTAAAAATAAATTAAAAATAAATTTTGAAAATATTATATAAATATATATATTAAAAACATTTAAAAAAATAAAATATATATATATATATATATAATAAAACTATACAATTAAACCTAAACAAGTTCTAACACAGAGCCTATCCCAGCTGTCTTGGGTGGCCAGCCAATCACAGGGCACATATAGACAAACAACCATTCACACTCACATTCATACCTATGGACAATTTGGAGTGGCTAATTAACCTAGCATGTTTTTGGAATGTGGGAGGAAACCGGAGTACCCGGAGAAAACCCACGCAGGCACGGGGAGAACATGCAAACAGAGATGACCCCGAGGGTGGAATTGAACTGTGGTCTCCTAGCTGTGAGGTCTGCGCGCAAACCACTAGATCACCGTGCCGCCTGGTCGGGACTAATGGTGGGCAAAATTGTTCATTTCAGAGAACTCGATCATTCCGATTCATTCAGTAAAATGATCCGTTCATTTCAGTCGATTGGTCGATATAGTCATGAATGAACCGCCGACGAGTGTTGGTCAATCTCTCGGTCTTTCAGTGAGCTGACCCCGCCCACCCACAGAGCGAGGCTCGACGATAGGATAAGACAGCCGAACACCCAGATAGTCTCGCCCTACAAAAAGGAACGGTGAACTGACTCACCAGCCAATCAAAAAAGAGCATTAGTAACTGAACGAACTGAACGAGTATTTTAGGGGTGGTGACCTTGTTCATTCCGTTCACAAAGAAGAACTAGTTCTTTTGACCCGTTCGTTCATGAACCTGCACACAGAACTCAAAACAAAACAAAAGGGCACTGCCCCAAAGTTACCAGATCATCCTTTGGCACCGACCGAGTTTAAACACACGGTGCCAAGGATGCGAGGGGGGTGGGGGGGGGAGCGTGTAGGTGGGGGTCACGGAGGAAGCGAGACACAAGCATGTTTGACACGGTTCTAATCCCTCTGTTGTCAGTCAAGCGACTCGGACGCAGTGATAATACACGACCCGAGTGGAAGGAAGCAGCGGAGCGAGCGGGACCAATTCCCACTGTACTGTGGACACAAGCACACACCGAGGTACATTTTTCCGAATTCATCCATTTCCACACAACACAAAATATTAACATTACAAATATTATAAAGAATAATGCTAGTTTTCAATGCAGAAAACAATGAAAATAATGAGGAACGAGGACTTCCCATACATCCTGCCAAGGTTAAATTCAATAGAGTTTTCCACCTTTTTATTAAATTGCTGGAACTGGCAACCTTCTTTGGCCCCCTGGGGGGTTATTTAGCAAGCGAACTCAATAAAAAAATCACAAAACAAAAGATCTCAAGACAAATGGACTAGTTTTAGAATAAAGCTTTCACAAAAACCGAAGTTTGTGACAAAGTGAATGAGTTAGAACTCATCACTTGTCATTTGTATTATTGTATTATTCTATTATTCTATTATTCATTGTTTGTGGAGTTATGTCATTGATAATAGTGATGTATTCATCCAAGCTAAAATTGGGATTCGAACACATGTACAGAGTTCGTCTTACCAAGGGAGTCACCTGCATCAGATGATGGTGTTGAAATCCGGTTTTAAGAGTTTCATGATTGGATGTGTTTTGTAGGCTAACCTATGGACCAAAGTAGGACATTCTGGGCAGATTGGGAGCCCCATAAGAGGAGCAACGAAACACTGCAATAGAAAAACTTAGCAACGCAACACAGTGGAACAGGTAACGTCAAAAAGCCGACATTGTAACACAAAATATCCCAACTAGAAATGTCACAACACAAAGCGTCTCAACATGAAACGTTGTGTCACAAAACGCAACTCAAAACGTTGTAATGTTGGAACACAAAATGTTGCAACATAAAATGTCGTTACGTGTATCACGAAACATTGTAACCGGAATGGTTGTAACCTGTAACACTGCACCACAAAATGTTGCACCACTAAATATTGTAACACTAAATGTCTTAACGTAAAACCTTCACAAAATTTGTATCACAAAACGTATGTATGTAACAGGAAACGTAACACAAACATGAGATGTTGTAACCAAAAAAAGCCATTACAACATTGTAACATAAAACGTATCGTGAAATGTTAAAACAGTTACAAACACAAAATGCCATTACCACGAAATGTTGCAACACGAAACATCGCAATAAGTAATATATGTAACAGGAAACGTAACACAAAATGCCATTACCACGAAATGTAGCAACACGAAACATTGCAATTAGTAATATATGTAACCGGAAACGTAACACAAAAAGCTGCAACATGGGTTGTTCTAATCTGAAATGTTGTAACGAAAAAACATTACAACATTGTAACATGAAACGTATCGTAAAATGTTGTAACAGTTACAAACACAAAATGCCATTACCACGAAATGTTGCAACACGAAACATCGCAAAAAGTAATATATGTAACAGGAAACGTAACACAAAAAAACTGCAAAATGGAATGTTGAAACCCGAAATGTTGTAACAAAAAAACATTACAACATTGTAACATAAAACATATCGTGAAATGTTGTAACAGTTACAAACACAAAATGCCATTACCACGAAATGTTGCAACGCGAAACATCGCAATTAGTAATATATGTAACAGGAAACGTAACACAAAAAGCTGCAACATGGGATGTTGTAACCCGAAATGTTGTAACCCGAAATGTTGTAACCCGAAATGTTGTAACGAAAAAACATTACAACATTGTAACATGAAACGTATTGTAAAATGTTGTAACAGTTACAAACACAAAATGTCATTACCACGAAATGTTGCAACACGAAACATCGCAATAAGTAATATATGTAACAGGAAATGTAACACAAAAAAACTACAAAATGGAATGTTGTAACCTGAGATGTTGTAGCAAAAAAAAACATTACAACATTGTAACATGAAACGTATCGTGAAATGTTGTAACAGTTACAAACACAAAATGTCACAACACAAAACATCGCAATAAGCAATATATGTAACAGGAAACGTAACACAAAAAGCTGCAACATGGGATGTTGTAACCCAAACTGTTGGAACCGGAAATGTTGTAACAAAAAAACTCTCTAACCAAAGGGGCCAAGGCAAAATTTTGGATGTTAACCAAAAACGCGCTAACCGAGGGCAACGTCAACCACTGTATGTCTTTCTGTGATTATATCAACTATACTGGGTAGTACAAATGTAAAGGTACCAGTCGAGGGTGTACCCCGAATTCAGCTGGGATAGGCTCCAGCACACCCTATGAGGATAAGCGGCATAGAAAACGGACTATAGGGGTGTTATTTAATTTCTAGAGTGCTATAATAATGTTAAAAACTGTATTGCCATAAGTAAGAAAATATTCGGTTTATTAATACTGAATTAATGTCAAGTCTGGAGTCGATTATTCGTAATAAACGAGGGCCAACTGTAGTTTTTTAGCGAGTAGGCCATTCCACTTGCCAACTCTGTGCCGAACCCCGTGATGCTTACTGTGGTTATCGCAGAGCCACAGTGCTGCGAGTCCCACGTAACATCAGCCATGGACGCCAAGCAAAGCAACAACAGCAGCTTAGCCGCCTCTGCCGGCGTCCCCCTCGTCCATTCACGTCCATTCTAGCCGAGGCTCTGCAGCAACAGTTGCCAGATAAACGGCTCTCAGCAAAGAGGCGCTCTTAAAGGGTCGCCCGAGTACGAGCACAGACGTGGCCTTAATGAGGTCCGCTGCCAACTGGCATTCTTGGACGTGGGCTGGGGGGGGGGGGGGGGGGGGGCAGCGCTCCAAGGCATGGCTGCAGCGCTGGGAAAGTGAGCACGAGGAGAATCTCCTCTGAAAGGCACCAGACCATCCTTCAAATGGGTCATTCTCCATGGAAGGGATTCTCCGCTCAGGAAAAGTGAGCGGGGTGAGTTGGGGGTGGTGGGGGAGGGGGCGTTATGGACCTAAAAGCAGGACATTTAGGTCCCAGACCTGGAGTGTGACGCCGCTTTCACTTTGGACCCTTGTGGGCCTCTGGGGGCCTCTCGGCTAGGAAAAGATGAAACACACCGTGGTTAGAGTTGGGCCGTGGCGGCACACACAACCCAGTGTGGGTGTCAAGCTGCAGTCATCACACAGCCAATATTCCCCAAATGTAGCTGGAGCCAGTGGTTGGGACCCAAAATGATGCAACATAAAATGTTGTAACACGAAATGTATCACAAACTGTTGTCACGGAAACACAAAATATTCCAACTAGAAACGTCTCAACATGAAACGTTGTATCACAAAACGCAACTCAAAACGTTGTAATGTTGGAACACAAAACGTTGCAGCATAAAATGTCGTTACGTGTATCGCGAAACATTGTAACCCGAATGGTTGTAATCTGAAACACTGCACCACAAAATGTTGCACCACTAAATATTGTAACACCAAATGTCTTAACGTAAAACCTTCACAAAATCACAAAAAGGTATGTATGTAACAGGAAATGTAACACAAAAAGCTGCAACATGGGATGTTGTAACGAAAAAACATTACAACATTGTAAACTGAAACGTATCGTGAAATGTTACACAAACACAAAATGTAATTACCACAAAATGTTGCAACACAAAACATCGCAATAAGTAATATATGTAACAGGAAACGTAACAAAAAACTGCACAATGGAATGTTGTAACCCAAAATTTTGTAACGAAAATACATTACAACATTGTAACATGAAACGTATTGTGAAATGTTGTAACTGTTACAAACACAAAATGTCATTACCATGAAATGTTGCAACACGAAACATTGCAATAAGTAATATATGTAACAGGAAACGTAACACAAAAAGCTGCAACATGGGATGTTGTAACGGAAAAAACATTACAACATTGTAACATTAAACGTATCGTGAAATGTTGTAACAGTTACACAAAAACAAAATGTCATTGCCACGAAATGTTGCAACGCGAAACATCGCAATAAGTAATATATGTAACAGGAAACGTAACACGAAAAAAACGCAAAATGGAATGTTGTAACCCGAAATGTTGTAACGAAAAAACATTACAACATTGTAACACGAAACATCTCGTGAAATGTTGTAACAGTTACAAACACAAAATGTCATTACCACGAAATGTTGCAACACGAAACATCGCAATAAGTAATATATGTAACAGGAAACGTAACACAAAAAACTGCAAAATGGGATGTTGTAATGAAAAAACATTACAACATTGTAACATAAAACGTATTGTGAAATGTTGTAACAGTTACACAAACACAAAATGCCATTACCACGAAATGTTGCAACACGGAACATCGCAATAAGTAATATATGTAACAGGAAACGTAACAAAAAGACTGCAAAATGGAATGTTGTAACCTGAAATTTTGTAACGAAAATACATTACAACATTGTAACATAAAACGTATTGTGAAATGTTGTAACTGTTACAAATACAAAATGTCATTACCACGAAATGTTGCAACACGAAACATTGCAATAAGTAATATATGTAACAGGAAACGTAACACAAAAAGCTGCAACATGGGATGTTGTAACGAAAAAACATTACAACATTGTAACATTAAACGTATCGTGAAATGTTGTAACAGTTACACAAAAACAAAATGTCATTGCCACGCAATGTTGCAACGCGAAACATCGCAATAAGTAATATATGTAACAGGAAACGTAACATGAAAAAAACGCAAAATGGAATGTTGTAACCCGAAATGTTGTAACGAAAAAACATTACAACATTGTAACACGAAACATCTCGTGAAATGTTGTAACAGTTACAAACACAAAATGTCATTACCACGAAATGTTGCAACACGAAACATCGCAATAAGTAATATATGTAACAGGAAACGTAACACAAAAAACTGCAAAATGGGATGTTGTAATGAAAAGACATTACAACATTGTATCACGAAACGTATCGTGAAATGTTGTAACAGTTACACAAACACAAAATGTCATTACCATGAAATGTTGCAACACGAAACAAGCGCAATAAGTAATGTATGTAACAGGAAACGTAACACAAAAAAAATGCAAAATGGAATGTTGTAATGAAAAAACATTACAACATTGTAACACGAAACATCTCGTGAAATGTTGTAACAGTTACACAAACACAAAATGCCATTACCACGAAATGTTGCAACACGTAACATCGCAATAAGTAATCTATGTAACAGGAAACGTAACACAAAAAACTGCAAAATGGAATGATGTAACCCGAAATGTAACGAAAAAACATTACAACATTGTAACATGAAACGTATCATGAAATGTTGTAATTGTTACACATACACAAAATGTCATTACCACGAAATGTTGCAACACGAAACATCGCAATAAGTAATATATGTAACAGGAAACGTAACACAAAAAACTGCAAAATGGAATGTTGTAACCCGAAATGTTGTAACGGAAAAAACATTACAACATTGTATCACGAAACGTATTGTGAAATGTTGTAACAGTTACAAACACAAAATGTCATTACTACGAAAAGTTGCAACACGAAACAAGCGCAATAAGTAATATATGTAACAGGAAACGTAACACACAAAAAACTGCAGAATGGAATGTTGTAACCCGAAATGTTGTAACGGAAAAAACATTACAACATTGTATCACGAAACGTATCGTGAAATGTTGTAACAGTTACAAACACAAAATGTCACTACCACGAAATGTTGCAACGCGAAACATCGCAATAAGTAATATATGTAACAGGAAACGTAATACACAAAAAAACTGCAAAATGGAATGTCGTAACCCGAAATATTGTAACGAAAAAGTGCTGCTGGAACTGATTTGCTGCAATGATATTTAATGCTGCAGTGTAACCTTTGCACTGCGTTGTGTGAATCCATACATTATGCAGACTGCGGCTCTTAATAACGGCGATGATTGTCTGCTGAGGGACGGGCGGAGAGAGAGAGAGAGAAAGACAACAAATCAGGAAAAGCGGCTTAATTAGACCACAAAGTCACCGTCCAATCTCCCAGTGGATTCCCAGAAAATGTCAGCGAAGTCACGGTTGGAGAAAGAGCGAACCAAATTGGCGAGGACACAGACATCGGCGGTCTAACCCCCGAGCCTTCTTTCAAAGCTTCCCTTTTGCCGCTCAAATATTCCAAAAATCACGCCCATTATTTCCTCAAGTCGACGGTAACAAGACCGCCAGATCGTCTTTCATGGTTGGGAAGGCTAGCAAAACACGATATGTGTTACGCACCCAGGAAATAGACCGAAGCAGTCACATGACAGCATCAACTAAATGCATTGATGCCATTTATGTAACCCAGGGGTGGGCAAACTTTTTGACTCGCGGGCCGCATTGATATGACAAAATTTACGGGGGGGGGGGGGGCAGACTATATATTTTACACGTAACAGTCCACCTGGTATTATTGTATCTGTAAAATTGTCATGCAATCTGCTATTATTATTTATTATTTTATATTTATATTTAAATATTTTAAAAATAATAAAATATTATAATAATTACAATAAAATTCAAATAATAATTGTTATATTATTATTATGTAAAATATGCAAATATAACAATAATATTATATATAATTAATATAATAATTAGCATTAATATAATAATTATAATAATCATAATAGTTCTAATAATAATTATAATAATCTAATAATAATTATTATTATGTGCTTGTGTCCCTTTTTTCAGGAGCACTTTGTAAACAACAGACCATGCCAAAAAAGGAAATTGATAAAACCATCAAAAGGTTGGCTCAGGCCATGATGCCAGGTTGTATGTTGACTTTAAATGAAATACTTTGGAAAGATTGGGCGGGCCGTATTCAAACACTTGGCGGGCCGGATGTGGCCCCCGGGCCGTAGTTTGCCCACCCCTGATGTAACCCATTGGAGGGACCAGTACAATAAAAGAGCCAAATCATGAAAACATCCATCATGATGACAGTGAAGCGCTATAATAATGTAATATAATACACGCCTGTGACGCACCGCCATTGTCTTAACATGAAGCGTTACACAAAACATTGCAACAGGAAACGTTGTGACCCAAAATACCGAAATATAAAACGTTACAACACAAAATGTCTTAATATGAAACATAAGCCACGTTTACATGAGGAGTTTTTTTCTTTCCCAAAAATAATGGTATACATGGAAAAGAGTATTGCAATCTCGCCGCTATAACCAAATAGAATAGTCAGTGGGGCATGCCCAGTAAAAAGTTAGTTTTTCTTTCACTTGTTGGAATAACTCCGTATTGCCAGTTTTTCGTCTGTCCAGTCTTGAAATTTAGTTTCAAAAACAAACTTTGCTTAGTCCAGTGCCGATTGCTGGCCTCCATTTTTAAAAGTGAAGAACGTCATATCTGAGCATGCGCTGAAAGAACGCACCCGGGATCGATTTAAACAGGAAAAGATCAAATTCAATCTTGCTAATATTTTATAATTAAACTCAGGACATGTTTTATATAGATATATATTTTCTTTTTTAATAAAACTGCACTTGTGAATAAAGTATAGAAGGGTTTAGATTCTGGTTCACAGATGGCGCTAATGCACACGAAAGCTGCTTGCTAACCGCCAATAAACAACAGAAGAAAAACACCATGAAGAATCTGATTGGAGAAAGGAATATTCCACCCTGTTATATAAAGGATCTTTGACTATTGTTTTTGCAGTTGGTCCTGAAAAATAGCACAGCACACCTGTCATATTCTGTACACAATCTTTGACTAGCATTTCTGCACTAGGTGCTAAAAAGCAGCAGAGTGTCCCTGTCATATACAGTAAAGTCTCGTTATATCGATATTCTCGGGAGTCGGAAAAAATATCAATATAACCGGACTATCGATATATCCGATCCTGCGCCGAACTGCATTAAAAGTGGGCGGATCTTTGATATTTCTCCTTGAGTTCATGGATTGCGTATCTAGCATGCTTTTGTACTGTAGTGAAGTGAAAAATAAACGTCTTTACACTTTTTTTATGCCAAGAATATTGAACACATCTGAAAACACTAAGTCTATTCACTGAATCTTCCCTCTAAATTATGCAAATATTTACTCCTTTACTTCAAAAGATTGTTTAATACTTACCTCATATTAATTACATGTAATCCTCTAATTACCGTCCGTCGGTGGAAAAGCCGAAACGGTGTTAGCCGAAAATCAAACAATACGCCGTTTACAGATTTCGTTAATGGTGGTATTGAAATCCTTAAGCAAATATTGATTCAGCTTTAAGCTGCTTTTGTATCGATATAAGCAGACCAAATTGGCTGGCGGGAGATGAAAAGGGCATCGTAGTAACCGGATTATCGCAATAACCGGGTATCGTACTAACGGAGCTAATTATATCATAAAAGACTAGAAATTTGCCGGGAAATGAAAATAGTATCGTAATAAGCAGTACTTCGATATAACCGATATCGATATAACGAGACTTTACTGTAGAGGATCTTTGGGTTTGGTTTTTGCAGGATGTGCTTAAAAACGGCAAACTGCACAATATTGAGGCGCTTATATATTTTTGATGTTATATATTGGGGAATATGACTATTGTTTTGTCATCCTTAAAGCTCCTTAAAAATAGCAGACTGCCCACAAGCTTCCAAATATCATCAGAAATGACCGACATGCCTATCAGGAACAAATCCTTGGGGTCAAAGAAAGAATTCCGCTCTTAAAATGATGATGACTGATTCCACGGGGAATCAAGTCGATTACGATGCAGCCTGCAGCAGCGGACAGCGCGGCCGCGCTAATCCTCACCTTCACACGCAGCCAGCGAGCCAGCGGATGTTCAATTAAAAGTGGAGGAACCGTGAACCGTCACTAATGAGTGCAGACACGGGTTCAAGACCGAACCAGTGAAAGACCAGCAAGATGTCTCTGTTGCTTTTACCTGAAACCCAGCTCACAACTGTTCTGCTACCAGGCTGCATGGTGGACAAGTGGTTAGCATGTTGGCAACACAGACATGAGATCCCACCTGGTTGGGAATCTCCGTTTGGGCATCTCTGTGTGGAGTTTGCATGTTCTCCCCGTGCATGCGTGGGCTTTCTCCGGGTACTCCGGTCTCCTCCCACATTCCAAAAACATGCTAGGCTAATTCTAATTAGCGACTCCAAATAATTACACATTTTGAGTGTTAAGTTGGTGTGTGATGAGTTTAGCGTTCTTTGTAAGAACGCTAACACATTCCAAAAACATGCTAGGTTAATTAGCCACTCCAAATTGTCCATAGGTATGAATGTGAGTGTGAATGGTTGTTTGTCTATATGTGCCCTGTGATTGGCTGGCCACCAGTCCAGGGTGTACCCCGCCTCTCGCCTCAAAGACAGCTGGGATAGGCTCCAGCACCCCTGCGACCCTCGTGAGGAAAAAGCGGTAGAAAATGAATGAATGAATGATTCAGTTGAGCTGGTTTCATAATTACACCTTTTGAGTGTTAAGTTGGTGTGTGATGAGTTTAGTGTTCTTTGTAAGAACGCTAACACATTCCAAAAACATGCTAGGTTAATTGGCCACTCCAAATTGTCCGTAGATATGAATGTGAGTGTGAATGGTTGTTTGTCTATATGTGGCCTGTGATTGGCTGGCCACCAGTCCAGGGTGTACCCCGCCTCTTGCCCCAAAGACAGCTGGGATAGGCTCCAGCATACCCACGACCCTCGTGAGGAGAAGTGGTATAGAAAATAGATGGATGGGTGTTTATTATGATTTGAATTATTTATTTATGTATATTCTTTTTTTGTATTTGGTAGTATTTTGTTATTTATTAATATATTTTAGCATTTATTTTTTATAGATATTTTATTATCTATTTACTTTTCTACTTGTCTTTTTTATTTGTTGTTATTATTATTAATCATAATTGTTTATTATTATTTGTATTATTTATTTATATTAATTTTATTTTTAATTCGGTAACTTTATGATTTATTGTTTTGGTATTTTTTCTATTCATTTTCTTCTATTTTTTACTTGTCTTTTTGTATTATTATCATAATTGTTTATTATTATGATTATTGTTTATTTATATTCTTTTTTTCAGTAATATTATTGTGATGCATTCATGTTTTAGTATTGTTTTTTTATTCATTTATTTTTCAATTATTTATTCATAATAGTGATTGTATTATTTATTATTATTTATTATTATGTTTTGTATTTGAATTTTATTAATTATTCAAGTTCTTGTTTTTATTATTCAATATTATTATTATTCATTATTACTATTATTATGTGTGTATTATTTATTTTATTATAATAATTGTAAACTAATAATATTTCTATTATTTATTTATTATTATTTATTGTGATAATAAATAACTATTAGAAGTAAATGATTTATTAATATTATTTATTACGTGCATGTTTTTATTGGATGGAAGGTCCAACTGGGACCCCCCCCCATGAAGAAGGACATAGAGATCATTGGAGGGTTCTTTAAAGCAGAATGAGACAATGAGGAGTCGAATAAAAATGATTTCAATAATCATACAAAGTCTGACAGAAGTGTATGAATATGATATGAATATGATCAATCAAAGTGAATGTAGATTAGCGAGATGAACTATTCTATCATGATCAATAAATGAAGTACATTGTTGAAATTGCTTCAGTCGTGGTGGGGTCAGGGGTGGGGGGGGGCGTTTGAATGAGAAATGTTGCTGCTTGAATGAGCGGTGCTGAAAGGTGAATGAAGGGTGGGGTGGGGGCCGTAAAAGTGGGTGGAGTCTTTTTTTCATCTCATTACACAACTTGTACCCTGCCCCCCTCTAAAGACCCTCTTCCTGACCCCCTGACTAGACCAGCAACGGCTGACACCCCCTCCCCCCTCCCACCTACCATGCAACTGCTATGTACAGAAAGTATTAGCACCAGTATCAGTACTCTTTTGGGGGGGGGCGTTTTAGCCTCATGAAACTGGTTTCACTGGTTTCCAGTCACGTCTAGTAGTATGATATAGCGTGTTATATGTTGATATACTGGCTTTGTGTAGTAATGAGGTGTTGTGTGTGTATATATATATATATATGTGTGTGTGTGTGTACAGCAGTGTTAAGTTGGTGTGTGATGAGTTTAGTGTTCTTTATAAGAACGCTAACACATTCCAAAAACATGCTAGGTTAAATAGCGACTCCAAATTGTCCATAGGTATGAATGTGAGTGTGAATGGTTGTTTGTCTATATGTACCCTGTGATTGGCTGGCCACCAGTCCAGGGTGTATCCCGCCTCTCGCTCCAAAGACAGCTGGGATAGGCTCCAGCATACCCACGACCCTTGTGAGGATAAGTGGTATAGAAAATAGATGGATGGGTGTTTATTATGATTTGTATTATTTATTTATGTATATTCATTTTTTTGTATTTGGTAGTATTTTGTTATTTATTAATATGTTTTAGCATTTATTTTTATTCATCTGTTTACTATTCTTTTGTCTTTTTTATTTGTTATTATTAATCATCATTGTTTATTATTATTTGTATTATTTATTTATATTAATTTTATTTAGAATTTGGTAATTTTATTTATTAATATGTTTCAACATTTATTTTTTATAGATATTTTTATTATCTATTTACTTTTCTTTTATCTTTTTTATTTGTTGTTATTATTATTATCATTGTTTATTATTATTTGTATTATTTGTTTATTTTAATTTTATTTTTAATTTGGTAATTTTATGATTTATTGTTTTGGTATTTTTTTTATTATTAGTTTTTATTTTTTACTTGTCTTTTTTGTATTATTATTATTATCATCATTGTTTATTATTATTATTTGTATTGTTTATTTAGATTACTTTTTTCAGTAATATTATTGTGATGCATTCATGTTTTAGTATTATTTTTTATTCATGTATTGACTTTATTTTTCAATTATTTATTCATAATAACGATTTATGTTGATATTCTTATTATTATGCTTTGTATTTGATTTTTATTCATTATTCAATTTCTTGTTTTTATTATTCATTATTATTATTATTATTACCGGTGTATTATTTATTTTATTATAATAATAGTAAACTAATAATATGTAATAATTTATATTATTATATAAATATTAATATATATAATAATAATATATAAATAATAATAATTATTAATAATATAATATAATAATAAATAATAATAAAATAATTATAAATAATAATAATACAAATAAAAATAATAATATATAAATGATATTTTCTATTATTTATTTATTATTATTTATTGTGATAATAAATAACTATTAGAAGTTATTATTATTATTATTATGACGTGAGTCAGCTACTGTGTATTCCTTTTTTAAGACTCACTTTGTTCTTTGTTATTTCCAGGAACATGGCAAGGTTCTGCTGTAGCGCAGGCGTTTGGAGGTGAAGCGAGGTGCTCCGCCATCTAAAACCAACACTTAGCGGCCTGGAAAATGACGACAAGACGAGCCAACAACATTTGCTACTCGCAGCAAGTTGACGCTCAGGTGAAACAAAAACACTCTTATCCTCAGGAGGGGAAGCAGACGGCGTGTTCCGACTCCTACACAACACATTTGCTGTTGTCTCCATCTGAGCCTGGATGTGCCATCAACACACACACACAACACACACACACACACAACACACACACATGCATGCTTGTTTTTGCCGCAATGTGGTTCAAATAATATCCATTTGTGTCCAGCTGCTTTTTGCGGCTTTTATCTTCCTCCGCAGGCAAATAAAGACTAAAGCAGAGTCAATACTGACAGTCGCAGCTCAATGTCAAGTCAAGGATTTCCAGCCAAGCAACCCCCCTCCCACCCCAGCTGACTTCCTTGGCCAGTCCTACTCATTTGCCGAGCCGTCCTCGACATCCCCTGATGCCGCTTTCCTGCACAGTCCGCGAAAATAACACCGATTACACTGATTTTTTTTGTCCATAGGTATGAATGTGAGTGTGAATGGTTGTTTGTCTATATGTGCACTGTGATTGGCTGGCCACCAGTCCAGGGTGTACCCCGCCTCTTGTCCTAAGACAGCTGGGATAGGCTCCAGCACCCCCCGCGACCCTCGTGAGAATAAGCGGTAGAAAATGAATGAATGATTCGGTTGAGCTGGTTTCATAATTACACCTTTTGAGTGTTAAGTTGGTGTGTGATGAGTTTAGTGTTCTTTGTAAGAACACTAACACGTTCCAAAAACATGCTAGGTTAATTAGCGACTCCAAATTGTCCATAGGTATGAATGTGAGTGTGAATGGTTGTTTGTCTATATGTGCACTGTGATTGGCTGGCCACCAGTCCAGGGTGCACCCCGCCTCTTGTCCTAAGACAGCTGGGATAGGCTCCAGCACCCCCTGCGACCCTCGTGAGAATAAGCGGTAGAAAATGAATGAATGATTCGGTTGAGCTGGTTTCATAATTACACCTTTTGAGTGTTAAGTTGGTGTGTGATGAGTTTAGTGTTCTTTGTAAGAACACTAACACGTTCCAAAAACATGCTAGGTTAATTAGCGACTCCAAATTGTCCATAGGTATGAATGTGAGTGTGAATGGTTGTTTGTCTATATGTGCACTGTGATTGGCTGGCCACCAGTCCAGGGTGTACCCCGCCTCTTGTCCTAAAACAGCTGGGATAGGCTCCAGCACCCCCCGTGACCCTCGTGAGAATAAGCGGTAGAAAATGAATGAATGATTCGGTTGAGCTGGTTTCATAATTACACCTTTTGAGTGTTAAGTTGGTGTGTGATGAGTTTAGTGTTCTTTGTAAGAACACTAACACGTTCCAAAAACATGCTAGGTTAATTAGCGACTCCAAATTGTCCATAGGTATGAATGTGAGTGTGAATGGTTGTTTGTCTATATGTGCCCTGTGATTGGCTGGCCACCAGTCCAGGGTGTACCCCGCCTCTTGTCCTAAGACAGCTGGGATAGGCTCCAGCACCCCTGCGACCCTCGTGAGGAAAAAGCGGTAGAAAATGAATGAATGAATGAATGGTAGTATTTTGTTATTTATTAATATGTTTTAGCATTTATTTTTATTATTCTATTTACTTTTGTCTTTTTTATTTGTTATTATTATTAATCATCATTGTTTATTATTATTTGTATTATTTATTTATATATTTTTTTTATTTGGTAATTTTATGATTTATTGTTTTGGTATTTTTTTCTATTTTTTACTTGTCTTTTTGTATTATTATTATTATTATTAATCATTGTTTATTATTATTATTATTTGTATTGTTTATTTATATTCTTTTTTTCAGTAATATTATTGTGATGCATTCATGTTTTAGTATTATTTTTTTAATTCATTTATTTACTTTATTTTTCAATTATTTATCATAATGATTTTATGTTGATATTCTTATTAATATGTATTGTATTTAATTTTTTATTCATTATTCAATTTCTTGTTTTTATTATTCATTATTATTATTCATTATTATTATTATCGGTGTATTATTTATTTTATTATAATAATTGTAAACTAATAATATTTATATTATTTATTTATTATTATTTATTGTGATAATAAATAACTATTTTTTATTTGTTATTATTATTTATTATGATTTATTGTTTTGGTATTTTTTCTGTTCATTTTTTACTTGTCTTTTTTGTATTATTATTATTAATAATAATAATCATAATTGTTTATTATTATTATTTGTATTGTTTATTTATATTCTTTTTTCAGTCATATTATTGTGATGCATTCATGTTTTAGTATTATTTTTTATTGATTTATTTACTTTATTTTTCAATTATTTATTCATAATAATGATTTTATGTTGATATTCTTATTATTATGTTTTATATTTAATTTTTATTCATTATTCAATTTCTTGTTTTTATTATTCATTATTATTATTATTGGTGTATTAATTATTTTATTATAATAATAGTAAAATAATAATATTTCTATTATTTATTTACACAGATTCCACAGATTTTTGTGTGTGGAGTGTGCACCCCCTCCCCAGAAAGCCACGTGAACTCTGGCAATCAGAACATTTGCATATCAAACAAAACCGCTGTCAGCGCAATAGCGCTATAGAGACGTTATTAGCATGCAGCGGACGCCGCCGAGCCTGAGGTTCAAACCTGCAGGGGTTTGCCATTTCCCTTATCATGATTGTGTGTGCCTTTGCTCTTCAACACATTATAATGGGACTGTCTGTGAATGCAGCTAAACTTTACAAGTCCGCTTCTTAGCACACCTGAGCGTAAGATCATGCAGCAGTGTTGCCAATCTGGCAACTTTGTTGCTACATTTAGTCGTCCTTCTTGGACGTCCTTCTACTTCTTCACATAGTATCTTGTGTTCGAGAGTCATATAAAAACGTACGGTAAACATATGCAGTACCAAAATAAAGATTAGAACATTTGTTTCTACCTTTTTCTATTCTTTAGTAACCAGCAGTATAACATAGGTCGGTTTCAGCAAATATCAGTTCCCAACAAAAAAAGGGAGGGAAAAATAATTTTTGTGAAAAGCTACGTTACGATGACACAGTGACATGCCTCACTTCCTGGTTGTTGATACAGCATGTACTTCCTGTGGGACAGAGATGCATGCCGAGCTCATAAAATATGGACTTAAAAATGCACCAAACATGCTCTCTTCTCTTGTGGAGTTGCATCACCTCACGCAAAAAACGGAAAAAAGTTTTAAATACGTCTTTGGTAGCGAATGAGTTAAGCATTTTCAAGCATAAAAATGGCTAAATTAAGTCAAATATGGGCTGCACAGTGTAGAAGTGGTTAGCGTGGAGGCCACACAGTTAAAAAAACAGAGTTCGATTCCACTCTTAGTCATCTCTGTGTGGAGTTTGCATGTTCTCTCCGTGCATCCCATATTCCAAAAACATGCTAGGTTAATTAGCGACTCCAAATTGTCCATAGGACATAGGACATTATGATTTGTATTATTTATTTATGTATATTCATATTTTGTATTTGGTAGTATTTTGTTATTTATTAATATGTTTTAGCATTTTTTTTATTTATCTATTTACTATTCTTTTGTCTTTTTTATTTATTATTATTATTATTAATAATATAATCATTGTTTATTATTATTTGTATTATTTATTTATATAAATTTTATTTTTTATTTGGTAATTTTATGATTTATTGTTTTGGTATTTTTTCTATTAATTTTTTCCATGTTTTACTTTACTGTCTTTTTTGTATTATTATTATTATTAATAATAATAATCATTGTTTATTATTATTATTTGTATTGTTTATCTATATTATTTTTTTACAGTAATATTATTGTGATGCATTCATGTTTTAGTATTATTTTTTATTCATTTATTTACTTATTTTTTCAATTATTTATTCATAATAATGATTTTATGTTGATATTCTTATTATTATGTATTGTATTTAAATTTGTATTCATTATTCAATTTCTTGTTTTTATTATTCATTATTATTATTATTATTATTATCGGTGTATTATTTCTTTTATTATAATAATTGTAAACTAATAATATTTATGTTATTTATTTATTATTATTTATTGTGATAATAAATAACTATTTTTATTTGTTATTATTATTAATCATCATTGTTTATTATTATTGGTATAATTTATATTAATTGTATTTTTAATTTGGCAATTTTATGATTTATTGTTTTGGTATTTTTTCTGTTCATTTTTTTACTTGTCTTTTTTGTATTATTATTATTATTATTATTAATCATCAGCTCGACGCGTGTGCCCGAATACAGTGCACCTTGCTGGGCCACAGCAGGTGTCTCCCTCCCCTCTATACTCTGGTTCTCCTGGTAGTAGTGATAGTCAAATATCATATTTGATTAGTACAAATCAGCAGGTACACTTGGTCAAATCCTAATTTGTTTGAGTCCCTTTTACCTCCAGGTGTGCACCAAGTACATTTTTAAAAAGATGTACCACGAGTAAAAAGTACACAAACTGTCAACTACCGTGACGTACTCCTGTCACCATGAATGTGACTTCCTCCGTCCGTCGAGGTCAAGAGCTCGCTCGCCGTCTAACGAGCTGACTGTTCACACTGCCAGCATATGAAATCAGGTCACTGGGAAATCTCAATCTGGTTTCACGCTAAATGGGCTCCATGTAGCGTGACGCTAACAGTCCGTTAAATAATCAGATGCTGTCGCGTTCCCGTTGTCACGTTGGGATGCATTTAACTCGCTATGGTGACTTCCCGAGTTCAACCGGGGACTGCATGGGCAAAAGTTTTGGGACAACAGACAAGTGGAAATTTAAGAAAATATGGCATCGGTATGTACTTTTGCAGCTAGACGTCATTCTTCTACTCTAGTTCATCCCATTCATTTTCTACCGCTTATCCTCACGAGGGTGCTGGAGCCTATCCCAGCTGTCTTGGGGCGAGAAGTGGGGTACACCCTGGACTGGTGGCCAGCTAATCACAGGGCACATACTATAGACAAACAACCATTCACACTCACATTCATACCTATGGACAATTTGGAGTCGCTAATTAACCTAGCATGTTGAACACTAAATTCATCACACACCAACTTAACACTCAAAAGGTGTAATTATGAAACCAGCTCAACCGAATCATTCATTCATTTTCGCTTATTCTCACGAGGGTCGCGGGGGTGCTGGAGCCTATCCCAGCTGTCTTTGGGCGAGAGGCGGGGTACACCCTGGACTGGTGGCCAGCACATAGACAAACAACCATTCACACTCACATTCATACCTATGGACAATTTGGAGTCGCTAATTAACCTAGCATGTACCCGGAGTACCCGGAGAAAACCCACGCATACACGGGGAGAACATGCAAACTCCATACAGAGATGGCCGAGGGTGGAATTGAACCCTGGTCTCCTAGCTGTAAGGTCTGCGCGCTAACCACTCGACCGCCGTGCCGCCCGAAAATGGTAATATTAATGATGATTATAATAATGGTGATAATAATAACAATAATAATGGTAATAATGATTATAACAATAATGATAATAATGATAATAACAATAATAATATTGAATGTATAGATTTGAAGAAGAAATCGGTCAAGTGGTTAGCCGTCCCTCACAGCTAGGACCTAGCTGTACCTAGCTCGTAATATTATGTTTTTTTCTCTTAATATTTTGACTTTATTCTCACAAGATTAAGTATTTTTATTCTCTCCCCTTATTTCAACTTTATGCTACTAAAATTTTTTTCACAAGATTTTTTTTCATTTCACAAGATTAAAGTCAAATATTAAGAGAAAAAAGTTATAATTTAACGAGAAAACTTAATTTTACAAGAATAACATTGTAGTGTTATGAGGGAATATAATTTTATATTTTTTTAAAGATAATTTTAGTAGATTCAGATTTTTTTTTAAAAGTCATAATAACATGAAAAACAAAAAATATGTTGTTTTTCCCCAACCTAATTTTCCAAAAATGACAACTTTAGTTTGTTTTGTTTGTTTCTCAATGTTATGAATTCAGAACCACCTTTTTTTTAATATCTCAACTCTAAATTACAAAAATATTTTTTTTCCTACCCTCTTAATAATAGAAGTTTGATGTTGTAATATTATGATTTTTTTCTTGTTAAAACGATTTCTCTTAATATTTTGACTTTATTTTCATAAGAAGTATTTTTATTCTCTCCCCTTATTTCAACTTTATGCTGCTAAAATTTTTTTACATTTTTTTTCTTGTAATATTTCAATGTTATTCTCATAAAAAATTATAACTTTTTTCTGTGATTTTCTAAATGTATTTTTATAAAGTTATGGCTGATTTTTCCATTTTTGCAGAGAGTTTATCTGACTTATAGCCACGCCCATATGTGGAAGTCCACTCCTCTGTGACATCACAAAGAAACAGTTTTACCACGCCTTCTTATTTCAACTTTATGCTACTAAAATTTTTTGAAATTTTTTTTCTTGTAATATTTCAATGTTATTCTCATAAAAAATTATAACTTTTTTCTGTGATTTTTTAAATGTATTTTTATAAGGTTGTGGTTGATTTTTCCATTTTTGCAGAGAGTTTATCTGACTTATAGCCACGCCCATATGTGGAAGTCCACTCCTCTGTGACATCACAAAGGAACAGGTTTACCACGCCTTCTTATTTCAACTTTATGCTACTAAAATTTTTTTAAAAAATTTTTCTTGTAATATTTCAATGTTATTCTCATAAAAAAATTATAACTTTTTTCTGTGATATTTTGATGTATTTTTATAAAGTTATGGCTGATTTTTCTATTTTTGCAGTGAGTTTATCCGACTTACAGCCACGCCCATATGTGGAAGTCCACTCCTCTGTGACATCACAAAGGAACAGTTTTACCACGCCTTCTTATTTCAACTTTATGCTACTAATTTTTTTTTCTTGTAATATCTTAATGTTATTCTCAGAAAAAAAAATCTGTGATATTTTGATGTATTTTTTATAAAGCTCCTATAAACAGACCTCACAGCTAGGAAACCAGGGTTCAATTCCACCCTCGGCCATCTCTGTGTGGAGTTTGCATGTTCTCCCCGTGCATGCGTGGGTTTTCTCCGGGTACTCCGGTTTCCTCCCGCATTCCAAAAAAAACATGCTAAGCTAATTCTAATTAGCGACTCCAAATTGTCCATAGGTATGAATGTGAGTGTGAATGGTTGTTTGTCTATATGTGCCCTGTGATTGGCTGGCGACCAGTCCAGGGTGTACCCCGCCTCTCCCCCAAAGACAGCTGGGATAGGCTCCAGCACCCCCGCGACCCTTGTGAGGAAACGCAGTATAAAATGAATGAATGTTATCCAAGAGGAGACTGAGGGCGGCTCTTTAGATGTTGCAAACACAGAGCAGTTTTACTGGACGCAAAGACAGGAGGATGCCGGGGTGACGCTCCAGACGGTCACAGTCCATTGTCTGCTCGAAGGCGGAGGCCCCCACAGGTGGCGTCATAATCGCCCCCTCCATCAGGACCCGCATGAGGCATCCGTGCGGATGTCCCGCCAGCGAGAAACAAGCCGGGAGCGAGAAAGGCGATACGTCGGGGCGGCTTCAAAAAAAACGGCAGCACTTTTCTAGTAACAAGAGCTTGAAGGTCAGAGGTGCTTTACAGACGCCTCTGAAGTCTGACCTGTTAGCGCGAGGGATGGTTTATATCCGGCGGTCAGATGACGGCCGCCCTGCCGCACGCCCCCAATAAAAAAGTGGCGTCGCGGAGCAGCGCAGGTCCAAAAGGAAACCTGACATGCTTGACTGCCAACAGGCGAGATGGGGACAGTTGCTCTTTAGAACTTTATGTGCCTCCCCTCCCCCCGCATCTTGGCCCCACAAAAGGGTGGTGTCGGGGGGGGGGGTGCCCTGTCCCTCATCCCCACCCACCAGGAATTTCTCAAGCATTGCTGGCTTCACCATGACAACTGAGCGCTTAACAAAGCATTTCTCTTAGGCATTCGTCCTTTCACAGGACAGGGAGGGTGGAGATGGAGGGTCCGGGGTGGGGGCGGGGGTAGGGGGGTGACAACAGTCAAAAACAGAGACATGGGAGGGAGGGGCATTGGGAAATGAGGGGAGAGTCAGATAGTGCTGACTATCCATAAGAATCATCCTTCACTCATTATGTCATATCCATACTTTACGGGTGTCTAAAGTGTGGCCTGGGGGCCATTTGTGGAAATGGTAGTTTTTTATTGTCACGCGGTACATTGTAAGAATAGCCTTTTAATAAAAATTACTTTACAAATTGACAAGAGCAGCAGCAAAAATGGAAAAATCAGCCATAACTTTATAAAAATACATCAAAATATCACAGAAAAAAGTTATAATTTTTTATGAGAATAACATAGAAATATTCCAATTTTTTTTATTTTATTTTAGTAGCATAAAGTTGAAATAAGAAGGCGTGGTAAAACTGTTCCTTTGTGATGTCACAGAGGAGTGGACTTCCACATATGGGCGTGGCTGTAAGCCAGATAAACTCTCTGCAAAAATGGAAAAATCTGCCATAATTTTATAAAAATACATCAAAATATCACAGAAAAAAGTTATAATTTTTTACGAGAATAACATAGAAATATTACAATTTTTTTTATTTTATTTTTTTATTTTAGTAGCATAAAGTTGAAATAAGGGGAGAGAATAAAAATACTTAATCTTATGAAAATAAAGTCAAAATATTAAGAGAAAAAATATTATGACATTAAACTTCTATTATTAACAGGAAAAATAATATTTATGTAATTTAGAGTTGAGATATTAAAGAAAAAAGGTGGTTTTGAATTCATATCATCGAGAAACAAACAAAACAAACTAAAGTTGTCATTTTTTAAAAATTAGGTTGGAGGAAAACAACATATTTTTTGTTTCTCATGATATTATGACTTTTAAAAAATCTGAATATGCTTTATGATGCTAAAATTATGTTAAAAAAATATAAAATTATCTTTCCTCATAACACTACAATGTTATTCTTGTAAAATGAAGTTTTCTTGTTAAACTTTTTTTTGCAACTTTTTCTCTTCACTCGTTTGACTTGCAAAATTACTGCAGATTTTTCAGTTTTTGTCATTTTTTTGTCATAATATTGAATTTTTCTCATGTTTGGTGATGATTTTTGACATTAACCGAAAAACATGCTTGTTTTTTTTTATCATATGATTTTTTTTAAAAAACAACATCTATCTGTAATATTTCAACTTTTTTCCTCATAATATTAATATGACTTATTCTCATAAAATTACAACTTTTTTCTAATTATTGCCAACTTTTTCTCTTCACTTGTTTGACTTGCAAAATTACTGCAGATTTTTCAGTTTTTGTCATTTTTTGGTCATAATGATGGATTTTTCTCATGTTTGGTGATCATTTTCGACGTTAACCGTTTGTTTTTTAATCATATTATGATTTTTTTTTTAAAACAACATCTATCTGTAATATTTCAAATTTTTCCTCATAATATTAATATGACTTATTCTCATAAAATTACAACTTTTTTCTAATTATTGCCAACTTTTTCTCTTCACTTGTTTGACTTGCAAAATTACTACAGATTTTTCAGTTTTTGTCATTTTTTTGTCATAATAATGGATTTTTCTCATGTTTGGTGATCATTTTTGACATTAACCAAAAAATATGCTTGTTTGTTTTTTATATTATGATTTAAAAAAAAACAACATCTATCTGTAATATTTGAACTTTTTTCCTCATAATATTAATATGACTTATTCTCATAAAATTGCAATTTTTTTCTAATTATTGCCAACTTTTTCTCTTCACTCGTTTGACTTGCAAAATTACTGCAGATTTTTCAGTTTTTGTCATTTTTTTGTCATAATATTGGATTTTTCTCATGTTTGGTGATCATTTTCAACGCTAACCGAAAAACATGCTAGGTGAAGAGGCGTTTCGACAAAATCTCTGCAGCGGCATTTTTCAACAATATATCCTCAGGATTGGATTGAAACAAAGGACAAAGTGTCCTTGTTGCAGATTCAGTCTCTTGTATAAATAAAGTACTTTCATCAAAGGCAGTGTCGCTACGTGCGACCCGAGACTGATAAAGCTAAGATAAGAAAATGAGATGGAACAACGGAGGACGTTCTCCAGCGTCGAATGCAAACACTTATTAATGCAGCCGCACGCGGGGTCGGGAACGCGAGCTGAGCCTGGAGAACCCCGACGCTGATCCAACACATTCCCGCAAAAGAGATGCGGCAAATATAATCCCGCGGATGACAACCCATATCTCGGCTTGCGGTGTGACCAGAATTCTTTTAGAAAAAAATGAACACACACACAGACACACACACACAGACACACACTGACTTAATTATACGCTCATCATTAATTTATGACGCCTCACAGCGCTAAAGCTGCACAAATTGTATTAATGACAAAGACAGTGATCCCATTACTTTCTACTCATCTTGTTTGTTGTTTTTCCTTCCAAAAAAATCCAAACCTACATCCTAATAACTAAATTATAAAGGTACAAAATAAAAGAATTAGTTCTAAACTGAGTCAAAACAAGAAATAGTCACACTAAATTGATGATAATAGATTGTCCTTGAACCTAAATAAAACTAAAATCATGCAATTTGGTAACAGCAGAAAGGACACGTACCAGCAAATACAAATAGACGGTGTAGACACAATCACAATATTGTGACAGGATCACAATAGATGAAATTATGAGCTGGAAACCTCAAAACTACAAAAAATATACAACATAAGGTGGCTAGAAATATTTCAATATTGAACAAAGCAAAATTTGTTCTCAATCAGAAATCACTCCGCACTCTTTATTGCTCTCTGGTTCTACCATATCTTACTTATTGTGTGGAAATATGGACTAATAACTATAAAAGCAATCTTCACTCGCTAAATGTACTGCAAAAAAGGCCAGTAAGGATAATTCATAATGCCGCCTACAGAGAACATACTAACTCCTTATTTCTAAAATCACAAATACTTCAACTTGCTGATATAGTTCATCTTCAAACAGCTAAAATAATGCATAAGGCTAAAAATAACCAATTAGCTAAAAATAAATTAAAATTAAAATTAAAATTAAAATTAAAATTAAAATTAAAATTAAAATTAAAATTAAAATTAAAATTAAAATTAAAATTAAAATTAAAATTAAAATTAAAATTAAAATTAAAATTAAAATTAATTTTAAAAATAAAATAAAATTAAGAAAGCAGGAAGTGAACAAATGTAACAGTTACTGATTGTAAAAGTACCAGATGGAGGGGTAGGATTTAATAAGCTTTGTTTCTTCCTACTCCTTTTGGACATGTGGAACTGGGAACTGATTATGGGATGCATTCAATTGTAATCTGATGCATGTTCAAATGAAATAAAACCATTACCATTACCATGTGTGGAAAAACTGATAGCTTAGACTCCAGCTAACCACAGTGAGAGCCATTATCCACAATTGGCCAAAACATGGAACAGTGGTCAACATTGTGGCCAACCAAAATGACCCTAAGAGCACAGCGACGACTCATCCAAGAGGTTACAAAAGACCCCACAACAACATCCAAACAACTCGAGGCCTCACTTGGCTCAGTTAAGGTCAGCGTTTTGCTGCTTCAGGACCTGGAAAACTCATGAATTTATTCTCATAAAATTGCTACTTTTTCTTTGATAGAATAAAAAAAAAATTATCTTAATGTTTTCACCTTATTTTCATAAAATAAAAATTTAATAACTTCATTCTTGTCAATATTGTTTTCATAAAATTGACTTTATTTTCATGATATTTGGACTTTATTTTTGTAACATAACGTTTCCAGTAAACCTCGTTTGCTTTATTTGTTGTTTGTTTTTCATCATATTATGATTTTTTTAAAAAACAACATCTATCTGTAATATTTCAACTTTTTTCCTCATAATATTAATATGACTTATTTTCATAAAATTAATTTTTTTTTCTAATTATTGACAATTTTTCTCTTTACTCTTTTGACTTTATTGTTGCAAAATTACTGCAAATTTTTCAGTTTTTGTAATTTTTCACGTGAAATTCCATTTTTAGAATGAATTTTTTGAAAAAATAAATGGCCACGGGCCTCACTTTGGACACCCCTGCTTGAGGCTTAAACAAATTGACAAGAGCAGCAGCAAAAATGGAAAAATCAACCATAACTTTATAAAAATACATCAAAATATCACAGAAAAAAGTTATTATTTTTTATGAGAATAACATTGAAATATTCCAAGAATTTTTTTTTTTATTTTAGTAGCATAAAGTTGAAATAAGAAGGCGTGGTAAAACTGTTCCTTTGTGATGTCACAGAGGAGTGGACTTCCTCATATGGGCGTGGCTGTAAGTCAGATAAACTCTCTGCAAAAATGGAAAAATCAGCCATAACTTTATAAAAATACATTTAATTTTATTTTTAAATACATTTAAAAAATCACAGAAAAAAGTTATAAGTTTTTACGAGAATAACATTGAAATATTACAAAGAAATAAAAAAAAAATTTGTAGCATAAAGTTGAAATAAGGGGAGAGAATAAAAATACTTAATCTTATGAGAATAAAGTCAAAATATTAAGAGAAAACGTTCTAACAAGAAAAAAAAATCACAACATTACAACATCAAACTTCTATTATTAAGACTATTAATATGACTTATTCTCATAAAATTACAACTTTTTTCTAATTATTGCCAAGTTTTTCTCTTCCATCTTTTGACTTTATTGTTGCAAAATTACTGCAGTTTTTTCAGTTTTTGTCATTTTTCACGTGAAATTCCATTTTTAGAATGTGCTGCGGGCCAACAAAAAATAAATGGCCACAGGCCTCACTTTGGACACCCCCCTTTATTTTAAGACGTGTAGCAAAGCCTTAGTGCAGGTCAGAGTCGGTGATGGAGATAATGATGGATTTTTCTCATGTTTGGTGATCATTTTTGACGTTAACCGAAAAACATGCTTGTTTGTTTTTTATCATATTATGATTTTAAAAAAAACATCTATTTGTAATATTTCAACTTTTTTCCCTCATAATATTAGTGACTTAATATGACTTATTCTCATACTTTTTCTAATTATTGCCAACTTTTTCTCTTCACTCTTTTGACTTTATTGTTGCAAAATTACTGCAGATTTTTCAGTTTTTGTCATTTTTCAAGTGAAATTCCATTTTTAGAATGTGCTGCGGGGCAATTTAAAAAAATGGCCATGTGCCTCACTTTGGACACCCCTGCTCGAGGCTTTAATTTAAGACGTGTAGCAAAGCCTTAATGCAGGTCAGAGGCGGTGATGGACATAATGATGGATTTTTGGTGATCATTTTCGACGGTAACCGAAAAACATGCTAACCGGGGCGAACGCTAACCAAGGTTCCACTGTATATATCCATTTTGCTTATAGGATAGGAGAGGCTGTCAACTTTTAAGATTGTCATCATTCAAAATTGTATGGAAATTTTCAATCATTCATGAGCTTCAATCCCAAGAGGAAAATGACAAAACAGCAAAGTCGACTTTAAGAGGCTTATTAGCCGAATAAAGTTTCATTCAAAACATTTCCCTGCTGGAGAGCAGACTGTTAATCACAGTCCAACTACAAACAAAAGAGCCCATCGCAAATCGTCGATCATAAGGGGCCTCTTCAACAGCAGCATGAAGAGCTAAGATAATGGCGGAGTCTTGGGGGGTCCCTGAAGGCGGAGGGGGGGGGGGGGTTGGGGGCTTTGAAAATTGGGGTCAGCACCATCTAAAGGAGGAGCTCATCTTCCTAGCACACTGACATACTTTCCTTCCTGCTTGTTTACTTTGGATGCGTACCGAAAAAACAAACATTAAACTCATCACGCATCAACTTAACACTTAAATGTTACACCTCACAAATATACAAACATGTACCAATATGAGTTTAAATGAGCCGGGGTCGTTTTCCCATATGAACACCATCTTGTATATACCGTTTTCATCTTACAAACATTAAACTCATCACACATCAACTTAACACTTAAATGTTGCACCTCACAAATATACAAATATGTACCAATATGAGTTTAAATGGGGGGGCTACCATCTTGTAAATACCGTTTTCATCTTACAAACATTAAACTCATCACACATCAACTTAACACTTAAATGTGGCACCTCACAAATATACAAACATGTACCAATATGAGTTTAAATGGGGGGGGCGTTTTCCCATATGAACACCATTTTGTAGATACTGTTTTCATCTTGCAAACATTAAACTCATCACACATCAACTTAAAACTTAAATGTTGCACCTCACAAATATACAAACATGTACCAATATGAGTTTAAATGGGGGGAGCTACCATCTTGTAAATACCGTTTTCATCTTACAAACATTAAACTCATCACACATCAACTTAACACTTAAATGTTGCACCTCACAAATATACAAACATGTACCAATATGAGTTTAAATGGGGGCGTTTTCTCATATGAACACCATATTGTAAATACCGTTTTCATCTTACAAACATTAAACTCATCACACATCAACTTAACACTTAAACTTTGCACCTCACAAATATACAAATATGTACCAATATGAGTTTAAATGGGGGGGCTACCATCTTGTAAATACCGTTTTCATCTTACAAACATTAAACTCATCACACATCAACTTAACACTTAAATGTCGCACCTCACAAATATACAAATATGTACCAATATGAGTTTAAATAGGGGGAGCTACCATCTTGTAAATACCGTTTTCATCTTACAAACATTAAACTCATCACACATCAACTTAACACTTAAATGTTGCACCTCACAAATATACAAACATGTACCAATATGAGTTTAAATTGAGGGGGGTCCATATGAACACCATCTTGTATATACCATTTTCATCTTACAAACATTAAACTCATCACACATCAACTTAACACTTAAATGTTGCACCTCACAAATATACAAATATGTACCAATATGAGTTTAAATGTGGGGGTTACCATCTTGTAAATACCGTTTTCATCTTACAAACATTAAACTCATCACACATCAACTTAACACTTAAATGTTGCACCTCACAAATATACAAATATGTACCAATATGAGTTTAAATGTGGGGGTTACCATCTTGTAAATACCGTTTTCATCTTCCAAACATTAAACTCATCACATATCAACTTAACACTTAAATGTGGCACCTCACAAATATACAAACATGTACTAATATGAGTTTAAATTGGGGGGGTCCATATGAACACCATCTTGTAGATACCGTTTTCATCTTACAAACATTAAACTCATCACACATCAACTTAACACTTAAATGTCGCACCTCACAAATATACAAACATGTACCAATATGAGTTTAAATGGTGGGGGGCGTTTTCCCATATGAACACCATCTTGTAAATACCGTTTTCATCTTACAAACATTAAACTCATCACACATCAACTTAACACTTAAATGTTGCACATCACAAATATACAAACATGTACCAATATGAGTTTAAATGGGGGGGCTACCATCTTGTAAATACCGTTTTCATCTTACAAACATTAAACTCATCACACATCAACTTAACACTTAAATGTTGCACCTCACAAATATACAAACATGTACCAATATGAGTTTAAATGGGGGGCGTTTTCCCATATGAACACCATTTTGTAGATACTGTTTTCATCTTGCAAACATTAAACTCATCACACATCAACTTAACACTTAAATGTTGCACCTCACAAATATACAAACATGTACCAATATGAGTTTAAATGGGGAGGGTGTTTTCTCATATGAACACCATCTTGTAAATACCGTTTTCATCTTACAAATATTAAACTCATCACACATCAACTTGACACTTAAATGTTGCACCTCACAAATATACAAACATGTACCAATATGAGTTTAAATGGGGGGGCGTTTTCCCATATGAACACCATCTTGTAAATAGTGTTTTCATCTTACAAACATTAAACTCATCACACATCAACTTAACACTTAAATGTTGCACCTCACAAATATACAAACATGTACCAATATGAGTTTAAATGGGGGGGCTACCATCTTGTAAATACCGTTTTCATCTTACAAACATTAAACTCATCACACATCAACTTAACACTTAAATGTCGCACCTCACAAATATACAAACATGTACCAATATGAGTTTAAATGGGGGGGCTACCATCTTGTAAATATCGTTTTCATCTTACAAACATTAAACTCATCACACATCAACTTAACACTTAAATGTTGCACCTCACAAATATACAAACATGTACCAATATGAGTTTAAATGGGGGCGTTTTCCCATATGAACACCATCTTGTAGATACCGTTTTCATCTTACAAACATTAAACTCATCACACATCAACTTAACACTTAAATGTTGCACCTCACAAATATACAAACATGTACCAATATGAGTTTAAATGGGGGGGCTACTATCTTGTAAATACCGTTTACATCTTCCAAACATTAAACTCATCACACATCAACTTAACACTTAAATGTTGCACCTCACAAATATACAAACATGTACCAATATGAGTTTAAATGGGGGGCGTTTTCCCATATGAACACTATCTTGTAGATACTGTTTTCATCTTGCAAACATTAAACTCATCACACATCAACTTAACACTTAAATGTTGCACCTCACAAATATACAAACATGTACCAATATGAGTTTAAATGGGGGGGGGGCATTTTCCGATAATGTATTTTTTGAGAAAACCATTTCATTTGAGGAGCACAGGAAGAATGGTGGACGGTGTTGCATTGCTGCCTCTGTCCACCAGAGGGAGCCAGAGAACGCAGAGCCTAGAGGAAGGCTGAGGCCATTGCAGGACCCCAAAATTTGAGACGCAATGTCTTATGGGAAAACATTTACATTGTGTTTGTATTTCATGTTGAACTCATATTGGTACATGTTTGTATATTTGTCAGGTAAGACTTTTGAGTGTTAAGTTGATGTGTGAGTAATTTAGTAAAGTGTTCTTTGAAAGATGACGCCATGAGACTCGCAGTATGTAAACAATTATTTCTGAAGTAAAAGATTAAAATTTAACTAATTAACTAACTAATTTAATTTAATAGCTTAAATTAGCTGTACCGCTATATAAGACATGGGGTTCAAAGTAGCGCCTATATACTGGTTTGCATATTATACATCCATATATTGTTACTGTAACCCGTTTGACACATACATACCCCAGCAGGTGCAGGACCCGCGGGGAGACAGGCTCTCTAATTGGCCGGCGGTGGAGTCACAGCTGTCGCAGCCCGGTATGACTTCTAGTGCCTGCCTGCGAATCGACAACTCACTATTGTACGTCCCGAGAGGCAAAACAGGCTCCAATCAATGGCATCGACGAGCCGTGCTAAACATACGCCGTCAGCGCCACGTAGCCGTCAATCAAATCCCAAGATGCTCATCATCTTTAATCCATACTGCTCCTCTTTATATCTAACCTTCATGTCCAATCTCTTAATTGAGTGTTTTCTCTCGGGGCGTCAAGGTCAAAGAGAGGGCAGATTTACAGCAGCACTCGCCGTGGGTGTAATTCATGATCCCTTGCATTTTCCGAAAGAGGAAAATTTGTGCTGACATGCAAAATTTATCACCAGCAGTAAAGACATGCATCCATCACCTTGTCCATGTAGAACCCACAGGACAAGAGCATATGTACATCCAGGAACACTGGTCACAATTCAATATGTCTGAAAATAAGTAGGGCGGCACGGCGGTCGAGTGGTTAGAACGCAGACCTCACAGCTAGGAGACCAGGGTTCAATTCCACCCATCTCTGTGTGGAGTTCTCCATGTTCTCCCACATTCCAAAAACATGCTAGGTTAATTAGCGACTCCAAATTGTCCATAGGTATGAATGTGAGTGTGAATGGTTGTTTGTCTATATGTGCCCTGTGATTGGCTGGCCACCAGTCCAGGGTGTACCCAGCCTCTCGCCCCAAGACAGCTGGGATAGGCTCCAGCACCCCCGCGACCGTTAGGAAAAGCGGTAGAAAATGAATGAATGAAGTAGGAAGAATCCCAGCTTACTACCCCCTCAATATGACACATTCTTTGTTCTTTCACTTTCTTAAACTGTAATTGACATGGAGATGGGTTGGGATTCTTCCTACTTCTTTTCATTCATTCATTCTGTACCGCTTTTCCTCACAAAGGTCGCGGGGTGCTGGAGCCTATCCCAGCTTACTCCCCCTCGATATGACGCATTATTTGTTCTTTCACTTTCTTAAACTGTAATTGACATGGAGATGGGTTGGGATTCTTCCTACTTCTTTTCATTCATTCATTCATTTTCTACCGCTTTTCCTCACAAGGGTCGCGGGGGTGCTGGAGCCTATCCCAGCTGTCTTCAGGTGAGAGGCGGGGTACACCCTGGACTGGTGGCCAGCCAATCACAGGGCACATATAGACAAACAACCATTCACACTCACATTCATACCTATGGACAATTTGGGGTGGCTAATTAACCTAGCATGTTTTTGGAATGTGGGAAGAAACCGGAGTACCGGAGAACATACGAACTCCGCACAGAGATAGCCGAGGGTGGAATTGAACCATGGTCTCCTAGCTATGAGGCCTGCGCGCTAACCACTCGTCCACCGTGCAGCCCCATGAGACAACAGTTGCTTTTTTAAACAAAACAAACCAACAGCTCCCACAAGCTATCGTAATTTAATTATGTCTTTCGTTGTATTTTAGGCGAAGGGGAGTGGAGAGTGTGGGGGGGGGGGGTATAATGGCCAATTATGGTGCAAGATCAGTCTGCCCACTGGAGTGTGGATCCCTCAGGATGCAGACAAGCTCAGTCTGGCAGCTATTTAAATCTCCACAATGGACGTCTGCAAATCAAGCTCATATAAATAAAGACGGTTCCTTCGTGAGGGTCCGTGTAATTACAGAACCCACACCCACCCACCCACTCACCCACCCCACATACTCATAAAAACTATTTCAATCCAACACTGAATGTGACTGCTTGTTGAGTTTTGTACCGTGTCCTGCAGAGAATCTTAATCCCCCTCATGAATATTTCTATAGCAGGGGTCTCAAACATGCGGCCCGCGCAAGTTTGATATGGATGCTGTATGGTGTCATGTACCCAGAAAAAATTATTACGTTTGATTCATGTTCATGTTAAAGGTTAAATAACTGTTAATAGTTATCCTCCCTATCCGTGTGGAAGTGGTAAGTTTTTGGCTATTTAAGTTGAAAGGAAATAACTTGAAGGCTACCGTTTAGGTCGCGAGCGCTCTAGTTTGCGAGTTAGCATGTGTCTCAAGACCAGGGGTCTCAAACACGCGGCCCGCGGGCCAAATGTGGCCCGCAGGACACTAGTTTGAGGCCCCCGCTTTGATATGAAAGTTCAATGTTAGTTTGATATGGATGCTGTATGGTATCATGTACCCAGAAAAAATTATTACGTTTGATTAATGTTCATGTTAAAGGTTAAATAACTGTTAATAGTTATCCTCCCTATTCGTGTGGAAGTGGTAAGTTTTTGGCTATTTAAGTTGAAAGGAAATAACTTGAAGGCTACCGTTTAGGTCGCGAGCTCTCTAGTTTGCGAGTTAGCATGTGTCTCAAGACCAGGGGTCTCAAACACGCGGGCTGCGGGCCACTAGTTTGAGGCCCCCGCCTTGATATGAAAGTTTAATGTTAGTGCGGCCGGTACAAGTTTGATATGGATGCTGTATGGTATCATGTACCCAGAAAAAATTATTACGTTTGATTCATGTTCATGTTAAAGGTTAAATAACTGTTAATAGTTATCCTCCCTATCCGTGTGGAAGTGGTAAGTTTTTGTCTATTTAAGTTGAAAGGAAATAACTTGAAGGCTACCGTTTAGGTCGCAAGCTCTCTAGATTGCGAGTTAGCATGTGTCTCAAGACCAGGGGTCTCAAACACGTGGCCCGCGGGCCAAATGTGGCCCGCAGGACACAAGTTTGAGGCCCCCGCCTTGATATGAAAGTTTAATGTTAGTGCGGCCGGTACAAGTTTGATATGGATGCTGTATGGTATCATGTACCCAGAAAAAATTATTACGTTTGATTCATGTTCATGTTAAAGGTTAAATAACTGTTAATAGTTATCCTCCCTATCCGTGTGGAAGTGGTAAGTTTTTGGCAATTTAATTTTAAAGGAAATAACTTGAAGGCTACCGTTTAGGTCGCTAGCTCTCTAGTTTGCGAGTTAGCATGTGTCTCAAGACCCTGCAGTTGCGCAATATGTTGTAAATACAAATAAATGCGTTTTTTTTGTTTGTTTTTTTTTGGAAAACCTGATGCGGCCCAGTCTCACCCAGACCCTAGCTCCAGTGGCCCCCAGGTAAATTGAGACCCCTGTTCTATAGCATTGGAAATGACTGTAATCACAGGAAGTAGTCCATACCAAACTGCTATCTGCATAGACGGTCTTACCTGACACAGAGATCCTCATGGAGGCCTCCAGGGGTCGGTTGTTATCCAGAGCCTGGCTCAACTGGATCTCCCCTGTGGTTTGGTTGAGGAGCACCAAATTCAGCTCGTTTCCAACGTCAAACTTGTAGAACAGTCGGTCCGAGACATCCGGGTCGTGTGCCGGGATGCGGCCGATCACTCCCGCCGGGAAGCTGCTAGATTTCTCCGTTACATAATTATTGAAGATAATCTGGAAGTTCTTAAGAAGGGGTACGTTGTCGTTTTTGTCCACTAGCTTAATATGGACTGTGGCTCTGCTCACAAGAGGGGCAGAAGTGGCTTGAACCACAATGACGTACTCGGAAGTGCTTTCGTAGTCCAGGTCTATGAGTGACGTGAGTTCTCCGGAGAAGATATCGAGCTGGAACATCTCAGGTATGTTCCCCTCCACGATTTGGTACATGATCTGCGCATTGCTGCCTTCATCCGGATCGGTCGCTGATATAAGCGCAACCACGACACCGATGGGACTGTTTTCGTCCACCATGATGTCAAAGTCATCTTTCTCAAAAACCGGAGGATTGTCGTTCACGTCCAGGATGGTCACTTGGATATTGATGGGGGTCTTCAAAGCGGGAACACCTTTATCCACAGCGAAAGCCTGCAGACTGTAAACGGGAACGTTTTCTCGGTCTAACCTACGTAAAGTTCGAACAATTCCAGACGTGGATTCTATTATAAAGTCTCCGTCGCCGTCTTCCCCGCCATGGAAGGTGTAGAAGACTCTCCCGTTGAGGCCAGAGTCTCGATCGGTTGCAGACACCTGGACCACGCTGGTGAACACGGGGACATCCTCCATTACAGATCCGACATAATGATCCCGGAGGAAACGCGGGGAATTATCGTTGACGTCGTTGACTAGTATCTCCAAGTAGGTGGTGTCCGACTTCTGCGGGATACCGTTGTCGCGGGCGGTTATGGCGAGCGTATAGGACACTTGGTCTTCGTAGTCCAGCTCCATTTGTGTGGTGACGGCGCCCGTGTCGGGGTCAATATCGAACTGAGGGATGCTATCGTCCATGAAGTATGTAATTCGAGCGTTCTCGCCCGTGTCTTCATCTGTAGCGCTTATCACGACGACGGTGGTGCCCACATTCCGATCTTCGTTGATGTTCACCGTGTAATGTGAGCTCTGGAAAACGGGTCGATGCGTGTTAGCGTCAGTGACGTTGACGAAAACCTTCGCCGTGTCAAAAAGCGTACCGTCACTCGCGGTTACGGTCAAAACATACTGGCGTTCTAGTTTATAGTCCAGAGGCAACGCAAGCGTAATGAGTCCACCTCCGCTCTGACTCGTAATGGAGAACCTGTTTCGAGTGTTTCCATTGGATATCTGATAGGTCACTACGCTGTTGATGTCCTGGTCCACGGCGGATACGGTGACCACGCTGGTACCCACGGCTGCATCCTCGTTCAGTCGCATGTAATACGCTTTTTGAGTGAACTCCGGGTTGTTGTCGTTGACGTCGAGAACGGTCATGCTAATGCTAGCCGATGAGGACATAACCGGGTAGCCGTGATCCCGGGCCTCCACGCCAAAGTTGTAATAATCCACACTTTCTCGATCCAATTCGGCGGCCACAACAATCCAACCTGTGCTGTTGTTGATACTAAACGGGAAATTCGGCATCGTTTCAGTGAGACGATAATCCAACCTGGAATTGTCCCCGGAGTCGGCATCCACGGCTTGGATGTGAATAATGGAATAACCTAGTGGCACGTTCTCTAATACCGTAGCTTGGAATGGGGTGCTAACAAAAATAGGAGCGTTGTCATTAACATCCAGGACCTGCACCGTTACCATTCCGCTGATGTTCGACAAAGGCGGGCGCCCACCGTCCTGGGCCCGGATTCTTAGAGTGTATTCCTTGTTTGCTTCGTAATCCAAGTGACTCACCAAGTCCATTTTACCAGTTTGAGCGTCAATATAAAACTGACCCCTGGAGTTGCCGCTCATGATGCTGAAGTGGACCATGGCGTTGCTTCCCCGGTCCCGGTCTGTTGCGGTCACTTGCAGGATCTCAGTATTCGGGGCCATGTCCTCCGGTACTTGGACTATGTAGCGCTTTTCACTGAACTGCGGAGCGTTGTCGTTGTCATCTTCAACTACAATATAAACGGTAGCTGTTGCGCTACGGGGGCCGGGGTCACGACCTTGGTCGTTTGCTTCGACTAACAACATGTACGCTTCGACTGATTCCCTGTCTACGAGACCTTTAGTGCGAATGACGCCGGATCTTGAATCGATGTCAAAGACGTCATTGGAACCGTTACCGTTCAGGATGTGATACAGGATGTTACCATTAACCGGTGCGTCACCGTCCGTGGCCCTCACGGTTAATACCTCGTATCCGATTTCCAGATTCTCACGAATGCTTTCCTTATAGTCCTGTTGCTCGAAAACAGGATCGTGGTCATTGGCGTCGCTGACCGTGACAGTGAGAGTTGCCATGGCGGTGCGGCGAGGCGTGCCGTGGTCCACCGCCGTTACACGAAACACATGAGTCTCTTTGGTCTCACGGTCCAGAACCTCCACCGTGGACACGAGGCCGCTGAGTGGATCCACCGCAAAAAGGTTGTTCGAGCGGCTGTCAAAAAGAGCCTCTATGAAATACTCCAAGCGACCCGCTTCACCTTCATCCAAGTCCACCGCCTTCAAAGCGACAACCGACGTCCCAGACGGCTTGTTCTCCACCACGGAGACCTGGTACATCGGGGGCTGGAACTGGGGGCTGCTGTTTATGCTTCTTCTCGTTCTGCCCACCATGCCGGTGTTACCCTTTTCCAACAGCCTACTAATGTGTCTCTGAGTAAAAGGACCCCGTCCAAGACGCCAGTGAACAAAAACTGAATTCACTCCGGAAGATCCATCTCCAACCAGGACGTCGCAGAGCAAATCCAGCTCAATGAGGGTGTCCCCGGACCAGCATAGAGTCTCAGATACAAACAAGTTCCCTTCTGAGAAGTAGAAATGACCTCCACTGGTGACTTTGCAGCGGGTGGGTTTTCCAGGTAGGAGCCCCCCCACTGGGAATAAAGCGGACCCCGCTCCGTGGCACTGCTCCGGTTTATAACTGCGAGGACTCAACAAACTAAGCACCTCCATGTCCCAGTCTGATTTCAATGCGCGCTTTTTTGAGCAGTCCCCCCCGTGGATGTGGACATCATAGCGGCTGGTGATGAGGTGCCGGTAGCCGGAGCCCACGGAGTCCACGCAGTCGGAGACTGTGTACAGAGTAAACGGATTGGAGCGTAAAGAGCCGCACTTTATGTAATGTGACAGAAACACAGTTCCCGTTGCCGGGTCCGAGTCCAGGAAGCGCTCCGCGGGTGTGGGAGCCAGCACCTGATCCAGAGCGCACCGCGCGCGCTGCTCTACGCCGGCCAGCACTGTCCTCGGGCGGGCGTCTTCGCTGAGGTGAACCGCGAAGCCGGACACCAGCGTGGATAAATTCCACCAAATGAAAATAAAAAGGAAATCCACGTGAAGGAAGCGCATGGCTCCACGGTGTGCGTCCGAAGTTTAAAAGAAGAGCGGAGCTCCTTAAACTTTCCACTGGAGACTTTCTCTTTGTTGCAGAGGAGCCATGCTTTCTATCCCGGCGGACGCGAGTTTTTGTGTTTGCGAGGAAGAGATATCCACAGCTAGCTCTGTCCCACGAACACACACACACACACACGAACACACTAACACATACACACACGTAGACAAGCGCAACAACACATCCTCTCCGTCCGCTGTATTCTGTTTGAATGGTGAAAATGGCTTCTGGTGCACAGCGCCTCATTAACATAAACCCTGCCTGCTTGTGTGTGTGTGTGTGTGTGTGTGCGTGGGTTCGTGTGGTGCCAGTGTGCTGCCACTGGAAATAAATGAAGACTTCCACCAGAGCTCCATTTATTAACGGACAACACTGGAAAGTGTCATTCATTTCACTCATTCTCTTATGTAACTTTGACTAATAACCACCAACTTCCAAGGCTTCTTTCTTGTTTCTACACAGAGAAGATGCAAAAAAAAAAAAAAGCGCTGGCCAAAAAAAACCAATAAATGAGTGACTGACACCCCCGCAGGTTTACTCATTAATAGAACAGAAGAAGACATTCCTAAAGTTTGGCTTCACTGTGACTCGCCGGGTGTATCGTGCATGGCAAGGTTGTTGGAGTATGTATTTAATCATTATTATTAAGTAGTATTATGTAGTAAGAGGCGGGGTACACCCTGGACTGGTGGCCAGCCAATCACAGGGCACATATAGACAAACAACCATTCACACTCACATTCATACCTATGGACAATTTGGAGTCGCTAATTAACCTAGCATGTTTTTTTTTTGGAATGTGAGAGAAAACCCACGCATGCACAGGGAGAACACGCAAACTCCACACAGATATGGCCGAGGGTGGAATTGAACTTGGGTCTCCTAGCTGTGAAGCCTGTGTGCTAACCACCCGTCCGCTGCGCAGCCCTGGTTCAGTATATTTTTCATCAAAATAGTAGTCATGCCAAAATGTTGTGTTGCTGCTGGATGTTCACAGTATCCGAGTGATACTGTCGTGGGGGTGCTGGAGCCTATCCCAGCTGTCTTAGGACGAGAGGCGGGACTACACCCTAGACTGGTGGCCAGCCAATCACAGGGCACATATAGACAAACAACCATTCACACTCACATTCATACCTATGGACAATCTAGAGTCGCTAATTAACCTAGCATGGTTTTTTTTTTGGAATGTGGGAGGAAACCAGAGTACCCGGAGAAAACCCACGCATGCACGGGGAGAACATGCAAACTCCACACAGAGATGGCCAACAGTTGAATTGAACCCTGGTCTCCTAGCTGTGAGGTCTGCGCGCTAACCACTAGATCACCGTGCCGCCTTAATCATTATTATTAAGTGAAAATTAAATTATAAAAATTAGTAGTAAAATTATTATTAGCGGCACGGCGGTCTAGTGGTTAGCGCGCAGACTTCACAGCTAGGAGACCAGGGTTCAATTCCACTCTCGGCCATCTCTGTGTGGGTTTTCTCCGGGTACTCCGGTTTCCTCCCATATTAAAAAAAAAAATGCTAGGTTAATTAGCCACTCCAAATTGTCCATAGGTATGAATGTGAGTGTGAATGGTTGTTTGTCTATATGTGCCCTGTGATTGGCTGGCCACCAGTCCCGGGTGTACCCCACCCGCCTCTTGCCCGAAGACAGCTGGGATAGGCTCCAGCACCCCCCGCGACCCTCGTGAGGAAAAGCGGTAGAAAATGAATGATTATGAAGTATCTATCTAGTACGGAGAAAAGCGGCTCGTGGGCCACATCAGGTACACAAGCAAAATAATACGGCCCACTGTGCATATACAAATTCATTCATTTTCTACCGCTTTTTCCTCAGGGGTCAAGGGTCTCCTATCCCAGGGGTGCTGGAGCCTATCCCAGCTGTCATGATAGTGTTTTTCCTATATTTCTTTGTTAGATTATTTTTAATATTCTTAAGCTTTTGTACCTGTATCTATAAGCTTTCTTGAAAAATATTTGTAATTATAATTGAATTTGATTTTTTTTTTTTTTTATATTTGCCAATTTTTTAAATCTATTTTTTTAAGTGACTCAAGATCAACAGAGAGCCATATTATCTTTGTACAATACACATTTTTATATTCAAGGTGTAAAACACACCAAACTGTGTTCTATTTGCATTATTTATGTGTCACTGCCACCTGGTGGCCATCCTGCATGTACACAGCCAAGCTGTGCTTTATTCCACATTGCTGACTGTGTCATTTTGAAGAGTAGAAATCCAATAACTGTTGCATAACTGAATGGAACTACACCAATCCCCCAAAAACACCACAAGGAATGAGTTACTTACCAGATACCGCAAGCATCAACAAATCTGCAAATGAAGACATAGTTTATATAATTATATAATTGTACATAACCAGATCCATGCTGCTGGCATTTGTTACAAATACGTACAACAAAACATAGTTTGTACTTAGCAAACAAAGTGCAGATTAAATGTCAAAACATGTAAGACATCAGAGATAAAAAAAAAAATAACATTCAAGTCAATATTTAGAATGTCGGACACACAGGCGCTAGTCAAATCAATTGCTGTGGTTCTAAAACCTCAAAAGGTGCCTGAATGCAGCACGTTTTCACTATCTAACACACATTGAACGTCTCTATTATATTCATTCATTCATTTTCTACCGCTTTTTCCTCACGAGGGTCGCGGGGGGTGCTGGAGCCTATCCCAGCTGTCTTCGGGCGAGAGGCTGGGTACACCCTGGACTGGTGGCCAGCCAATCACAGGGCACATATAGACAAACAACCATTCACACTCACATTCATACCTATGGACAATTTGGAGTCGCTAATTAACCTAGCATGTTTTTTTTTGGAATGTGGGAGGAAACCCACGCATGCACAGAGAGAACATGCAAACTCCACACAGAGATGATTGAGGGTGGAATTGAACTCGGGTCTCCTAGCTGTGAGGTCTGCGCGCTAACCACTCGACCACTCCAGTGGCTCAGTTTTTAAGGACAAAATCTGCAATTAGCTAAACACACACAGAAATATTGTACATCTTTTTAAAACAGGGGTCTCAAACACGCGGCCCGCGGGCCAAATGTGGCCCGCAGGACACTAGTTTGAGGCCCCCGCCTTGATATGAAAGTTTAATGTTAGTGCGGCCCGCGCAAGTTTGATATGGATGCTGTATGGTATCATGTACCCAGAAAAAATTATTACGTTTGATTCATGTTCATGTTAAAGGTTAAATAACTGTTAATAGTTATACTCCCTATCCGTGTGGAAGTGGTAAGTTTTTGGCTATTTAAGTTTAAAGGAAATAACTTGAAGGCTACCGTTTAGGTCGCTAGCTTTCTAGTTTGCGAGTTAGCATGTGTCTCAAGACCCTGCAGTTGCGCAATATGTTGTAAATAAAAAGAGTATAAATGTGACTATAGTCGTGTTTTGTCATGTCTACAGGGCTCTAATAATGCTTTGTTCATTTTAATATGAAAACAATCATTTGTCTACCCACCAACTATATGTGCTTTCTTAAGTTTTTATTTTTATTATTATATTTATTTATTACTGATTGATTGATTTTCTTTATTCTTGATTTGCTTATTTATTTTTCATCTTATTTTGTGCAGAAAAATAAAAATTAAGATATTTGAGAACAGTGGAATGTTTTATCAGAGCTTTTATTGTAGAAAATCGGAACCAAAGCACTGAAAAAGTTTGTATATTTTTCTGTTTTTAATAAATGTGTTTGGGTTTTTTTTGGAAAACCTGATGCGGCCCAGCCTTGCCCAGACCCTAGCTCAGCTCAAACTTTTTGACTCGCGGGCCGCATTGATATGGGGAGGGGGGGCAGACTATATATTTTACACGTAACAGTCCACCTGGTATTATTGTATCTGTAAAATTGTCATGCAATCTGCTATTATTATTTATTATTTTATATTTATATTTAAATATTTAAAAAATAATAAAATATTATAATTACAATAAAATTAAAATAATAATTGTTATATTATTATGTAAAATATGCAAATATAACAATATTATATATAATTAATATAATAATTAGCATTAATATAATAATTATAATAACCATAATAGTTCTAATAATAATTATAATAATCTAATAATAATAATAATTATTATTATTATGTGCTTGTGTCCCTTTTTTCAGGAGCACTTTGTAAACAACAGACCATGTCAAAAAAGGAAATTGATAAAACCATCAAAAGGTTGGCTCAGGCCATGATGCCAGGTTGTATGTTGACTTTAAATGAAATACTTTGGAAAGATTGGGCGGGCCGTATTCAAACACTTGGTGGGCCGGATGTGGCCCCCGGGCCGTAGTTTGCCCACCCCTGCCCTAGCTCCAGTGGCCCCCAGGTAAATTGAGTTTGAGACCCCGTTGGTGTGGACAACACTGCCTCCGCTGGCTGCAGCTAAATAGCGCACCTCATTTTGCCTCGAGCCATTCTCCACCCAACATCCAATTCCCAAAAACAATCAGAACAAGAAGAGCTTTTTCCTGTTTTTATTGTTGCTGGAGGCTCTAATACAATATGAATCATAAGCATTACAAAATAAAAACAAAAAACAAAATACAAAGATTCCCCTCCGAAATGGAAACGGTTAAAGGTTCCCACTGACATGAAGACAAAACTGTGACCCCCAACAAAGACGTAGAAGGTGAGAGCAAGAGACGGGAAATGGAGATAAAACAGAAGCTGGGGTGTGGATGCGGATCGGGTGGGTGGGTGGGTGGGGGGGTTAAACTCTTATGTTATACACAGTGCGGTTGTGGGGTGGGGTGTTTCTTGAATTTCCGTGGACTTGACGGCGGCTCGCACGAATGCGGACAGATGACGAGTACAAACGTCCCCGCGAGAGCCAAAAAAAAAGCCGCCGACGTGTTGGAAGAAATAAAAAAGGGTGAAAGGTGAGGGCGGGGGGCGGTCGCTTGTCCTAATCTGGAGTCCGACTGAGAGCGGCAAGGAGGAGGGGCCAGGATAAGTACGACACAGACCCTCACACTGCAGGGTGATTGTTAACCGTCGTTAGATTGGTGACGGGGAGAGGAAGGGAGTGAATGGCTTCAGAACATGTGAGATACACAAAAACAACAAAAGTTGACAGGAGAGAGAGAGAGAAGAGAAAAGCGAAGCGTCTTCTCCCTTTTTCGTTTTTTTTCCCCACAAAGAAAGAAGAGTGCGGGCCGCACCGAGGAGCCATGGAGGGAGAGGGGAGAGACGGAAAGAAACAAGAAGAAGAAGAAGAAGAGGTGGCGGATGAGAAACGGACACGGCAGTAGCATCTCTAGCTTTGGTTTTTCTGTTTGAGCGCCTTGAACAGTTCTTTTTGCAAAGCCTCCTGCTTTGACATGTCGGCCAGACCTTGAACGCTCCTGTGAGGGCGACAGAGACACAGACGGGACAAAGAGTCAGTGTGTGCCAAAACTCGACCTGCACCCTCACTTTATCACATTTTTCGAAAAATTCATGAATAAATGATTCCACGTTTCATGGTTGAATCTTGTCTATTGGTAAAATTAAACGTAAAATGTAAATAAATTGCACTAGATTAAGCATTTCCAAGCAAAAACAATGATTCAATGAATGACAATACTAATGTCGTACTCTTCATTGGCCACTAGGTGTCACTAGATTAAGCATTTCCAAGCAAAAACAATGATTCAATGAATGACAATACTAATGTCGTACTCTTCATTGGCCACTAGGTGTCACTAGATTAAGCATTTCCAAGCAAAAACAGTGATTCAATGAATGACAATACTAATATCGTACTCTTCATTGGCCACTAGGTGTCACTAGATTAAGCATTTCCAAGCAAAAACAGTGATTCAATGAATGACAATACTAATATCGTACTCTTCACTGGCCACTAGGTGTCACTAGATTAAGCATTTCCAAGCAAAAACAATGATTCAATGAATGACAATACTAATGTCGTACTCTTCATTGGCCACTAGGTGTCACTAGATTAAGCATTTCCAAGCAAAAACAATGATTCAATGAATGACAATACTAATGTCGTACTCTTCATTGGCCACTAGGTGTCACTAGATTAAGCATTTCCAAGCAAAAACAATGCTTCAATGAATGACAATACTAATGTCGTACTCTTCCTTGGCCACTAGGTGTCAGTAATTGTCCGGTGAGCCAAAAGCACCAGAGACAGGCAGGTTATTGCAGTTATAAATCATCTCATAACAAGCTAATTAAATAATTCGCTACCAAAGACGTATTTACATGTTTTTTCCCCAACCCAAACGATCCCACACACTTGTTTTTGCACACAGAAGTGCATTTTATTAAAGTGCTCCACAGCAAGGAGAAAGTGCAAAAGCATGAGGGTGAGTCTTGCATGCAGAAGGTTACGCACTGAAGGGAAATTTCAACACAATTTAACTTTGTCCGACATCGTATCAGCGCACGCTATTAGCTGTCCATTGCTGCAAGCGCCGCTAGCGTGCGGCCATCTTTGTCACATACGCAAACAATGGACAGTTGATAGCGAGCATTAACGCGACCTCAAGTAAAACCGAACGATTTGTGCGGAGGCATCTTTGTCGTTACTCTTTTGAACGCATATTGTTCTGAGAAGCCAAACGTACGACTTAAGTAACCTCAATGACTAACCAGAACGGCATTCGTCCTCAGTGGAGTCCGACCAGAACGGGACCACTACTCACTACTAGATGATGAGCACCCCCCCCCCCGCCCCACACCCCCCACCCAAAAAAAAGGGCAGCTTTCTTTTGAGCTGTCCGACATGACATTGGTAAACATACCTACCTCTGCAAGCGTGTTCTCTGCAAACTGAGCAGTTTGCACCTTTACACGATTACAACATTGGTTCTGTTGCTACAAAAAATGTGATCTATGTAATATGTAATGCGTTTATGTGAACGGTATCCCTTCCAATATGGCCCACAGGATGGAATCCTGTTGTGATCAATGCCATTGCAGCGCAGTTGTCCTAAATCAAGCTACAATTTTTTTTTTTTTGTACTGCGAACACACATTAATGAAAAAAATATTGCCTCCTGTTTGCACCGCCGTGCTTAGATAAGGAGTTAGTAAAGTGCATAATAATAAATATCAGAGTGAGCTGCTTTGAGTAATCAGACATGGTTAGTGACATTAGCTTCCTCACAGGCGCCATCGGCGACTTTCCATAAGGTTAAGTGAGATTGTGAAGAGGAACAATATCCACCTCCGCAGGTTACCACACACGCGTGCAACACTACCCATGCCACAGGCTGTACCTCCGACCCTAGTCAATGAAGATCTGACGCTGGGTGAGGACCTGCGAAAGCTCCTTCTGGAGCTGCCGGTACTTTTGGTTATCAGGCAAAGACTCAATAGATCTAGAGCACAGAGAAGAGGAGGAGGGGGAGGCAGCAGGGACAAAGCGAGTGATGAGGATGGAAAAGCAATTTATATGGAAAATAAGACGGGAAGGCTTGAGGAGAACAGGAAAGGGGATATGCTGTGTATACAGAAGAAATAAGTGAAAAGATAAGAACTGAATGCAGGTTTAAGCGGGATACGCTGCTGACCGTTGGAGCGCTCAAATGCAAAGAGAACCTTTGTGGCTCCTTACCTAAGTCCATTGACAATGTCCTTGGTCTTCCCAAAGTAGATTTCATTCAGCGTGGAGCGAATCTTGTTCTCCATGTCCTGAAACAAGACCATGCAAGACTTAGCGAGAGTTTTAAAAGAAAAGCCAACGTGTCGGCATTTCTGGAAAAGCTCGACTGACTTCAACAAGGCGGCCGATGTTGGCGATGTGGGGCGAGGACTCTCCAACCGTCTCGTCTTTCTCCGTCTTAAGGAGGAAGGAAGCAAAGCCGGTTGACGCGTGGCGGCACCCGAGCAAGCAGGTCGAGCAGTTTGATACCGTACTTACTTGTCTTGTGAGGCTTCCGCCCAGGTTCATGGTGCCGGAGTCGCTCTTGGTCGTCTGAAGCCACAGCATGACGGTGGAGGTGAGTTTGTAGTGCGCAGTTCGTCCGCTGGACTTCTCCTGCAAGCACGAAATGCGATAAAGCAGGGGTCTCAAACGTGCGGCCCGCGGGCCAAATGTGGCCCGCAGGACACGAGTTTGAGGCCCCCGCCTTGATATGAAAGTTTCATGTTAGTGCGGCCCGCGCAAGTTTGATATGGATGCTGTATGGTATCATGTACCCAGAAAAAATTACTACGTTTGATTAATGTTCATGTTAAAGGTTAAATAACTGTTAATAGTTATCCTCCCTATCCATGTGGAAGTGGTAAGTTTTCGGCTATTTAAGTTGAAAGGAAATAACTTAAAGGCTACCGTTTAGGTCGCTAGCTCTCTAGTTTGCGAGTTAGCATGTGTCTCAAGAATCTGCAGTTGCGCAATATGTTGTAAATAAAAAGAGTATAAATGTGACTATAGTCGTGTTTTGTCATGTCTACAGGGCTCTAATAATGCTTTGTTCATTTTAATCTGAAAAAAATCATTTGTCTACCCACCAACTATATGTGCTTTCTTAAGTTTTTATTATTTGCCCTTTTATTATTATTATTATATTTTTTATTTATTACTGATTGATTTTTTTATTCTTGATTTGTTTATTTATTTTTCATATTATTTTGTGTAAAAAATAAGATATTTAAGAACAGTGGAATGTTTTATCAGAGCTTTTCTTGTAGAAAATTGGAACCAAAGCGAAGTTTTTTTAATTATTTTGTTTTTAATAAATGCGTTTTGGGTTTTTTTTTGGAAACCTGATGCGGCCCAGTCTCACCCAGACCCGAGCTCCAGTGGCCCCCAAGTAAATCGAGTTTGAGGAAGCCACTCTGACAGCTGTATGATTACTTTTCATTCGTGTTGTTGTGGATGTTTTGGGGAAAATGGAAACAAAAGGGCAAAACATTTCTAGCGGCCCCACCTGCACCTCCACCACGTGGATGGAGTCCCAGCACCCTTTAATCTTTTTGGATCCATCTCCGGCCTTCTTGATGAGAATGACCCCAGCGAAGCCATGGTCCAAATCCCAGAGGTACACTGACGACACGCCACCCTCAAAGTACCTAAAAACAACAAATCAGGAGTCACACTCAATATTTGCGTGTGTGTGTGTTTGAGACCGCTTTAGGCGTACTCACAGGTCTCTGTACTGGTCAAAGGCGTTATTGGCTTCGATCTCCAGTTTCCTCAAGCGAGATGAAGGCATGGCGCCGTCATCGATGGGCGGGTCGTACTTATTGCTCCATGGGGATCTGAAGTGCCAGGATGGACAACAAACTTTCATAATTTCATACCTGTTTATACACTAGCTTGCATATTTGGCGGTTAAATACCACACACATTAAAACATGACAACTGTCATCACATCGATGCTAGATAAATTTAAACTATGACAGAAATGTTTTGCACATGGTTGACTAATTATTCCTTTTAAAGTTGATAATGGCGTTTAAATGTGTGTTTAAGAAAGCTGAATCCTACTGTGTTCAGTGTTTACATTTCAATAAATATTTCTTTAAACATGAGACCTGGAATATTTGTTATCATGGTCATTTTTTCATGTAAATTGAGGGATCAAAAGCAGTATCGGCCACAAATATCGGCCCAAGCAAAATTGGCCATCGGTTAAGGGTGATGGAAAAAAATCGGTATCGGCATCGGCCCCAAAAAAAACATATCGGTCGATTCCGAATGTGAACCCGGCTGGTGACCAAGAGGAACACATTTAAGACTACTAATGCATGTCAAAGATGATAATGCTGATGGTAAGACATATTTTGACATTGTTCGAGGTAAATGCTCTCCTTGCCTCTTGCTTGGTACCCTGATTGATTGACTCATTGAAAATAAGTCAAAGAGTGAAAATGTATTGGGTGGTCCCTCCCGATATCTGTATCTGGATCCAGTTATTTGTAGTGTAGTGACAGATATGCCACATCCATATGGAGACTCATCCATAGCAATATTAAGGCTAACATTCTCATAGTGATGTTTCCTAGCTTTGTTTTATAGGAATACATAGAAGAAATAGAGCAAGAGTTGAACTGTAATATTTGAGACATATTAAAGCATTACAGTTGTAAAATGGGTTTGACAGCAAAAAAAAACTAAAATATAAAGTATGGATGTCCAATGTAGTTTAACTCAATTTCTGATATCGACATCAGCCGATACCGATATGTGTAACAAGACGTATCGCCTTTGGGGGAATGACCACAAATGTTTACAACATTTTTTAAATATTGTTTTTCATGATTGGGATGATATCAAGATGATAATTAGCAGTACCGCGAATTATCAGACATCCCGATACCAATAACTTTCTACTTCTCAAGACGGATATGGTACCAATAGCTGCTTTTATAGCCACTTTTTAAAAATGTAGGTTTAACTGTTTGTGCACACCTGGATGTAAGAAGGACTTGACAAAGTAGGATTTGATCAACTGTACCCGTTGATTTGTCCCAGTCAAATAGCACGCCATTACTACTAACACGTCACTACTAGCAGGAGAACCAGAGTATAAAGCAGTGGCCCGGTAAGGTGTACTGTATACGGGCACACGTTCCGAGAAGCCGGTGTGAGCAACTGAGGTCTCTGGCAAAACTTCTGCACTTTTCAAACGCTGCGGCGCCGGCGTTTCAGGTGGCGTTATTGAGGGTTTTTGTGGGGTTTGATGGCGGAATATTTGCTACAACTACCTTACAATGTTCCTCGGAAAGTGAATGTTTGTTTACAAGTGGGGTCAGGGGAAGGTACTACAGGCCGTGAATGTCGCAGGCAGGAGAAAAAAAGGACCGCTTAATTTGCTACCTGCACAGTATCGGTAACCTTGAATCATTGGACTGTTTTAGGATTATCGTTTTGACGTTATCGGATTTATTAGTAGGACATCCTAATTCAATCTAATAATTATCGTGTACTAGATGTATTACAGTAAAGTCTCGTTATATCAATATTCTCGGGAGTTGGAAAAAATACCGATATAACCGGACTATCCATATATCCGATCCTGCGCCGAACTGCATTAAAAGTGGGCGGATCTTTGATATGGCATGTAATTTTCTCCTTGAGTTCATGGATTGCGTATCTAGCATGCTTTTGTACTACAATACATTTTGTACTACAGTAAATAAAAATAAACTTACGCTGTAGTGATTACCGGTTACCGGGACATAATTCACCCCGGAACTATCGATAGGGAAGGTGTTGCCACCCGGAGGGGTAGGTGCGAGGGACGGGTGTTTTCCGCTGTGTGTGCTGCACTCTGGTGGTGGAAGTGTGAAAAATAAAGTTGACTGGAAGCAGCCGTTGGCCGTGTTCTTTTTTGGTATTGAAATCCTTAAGCAAAGATTGATTTAAGCTGCTTTTGTATCGATATAAGCAGACCAAATTGGCTGGCGGGAGATGAAAAGGGCATCGTAGTAACCGGATTATCATAATAACCGGGTATCGTACTAACGGAGCTAATTATATCATAAAAGACTAGAAATTTGCCGGGAAATGAAAATAGTATCGTAATAAGTAGTACTTCATTTTAACCGATATCGATATAACGAGACTTTACTGTATGTGCATGCAGGGAAAGCTGCAATGGCACATTGTACACATTCAGATCCAAATATGCATTAATAAGGAATTCAATAACATTTCAAAGAAGTCAAGCTTTTACAGATGTCCAACGTTTTTAAGGTTCTGGGTGGTCTTATTCGACTCATGACCCGGGTCGCAGTTCTACACTGTACCTGTAGGAGTCACCATCCCGATTGTAATCACAGAGCAGATAGTCTTTCCCCACCGCCTTGTCCCGGGCGATCTTCAGGGGCTGGTCCACGGAGGAGAGAAGGTCCTCACAGAGACCGGGAACCTGGACACAAAGACCGGGAGGGGAAACCCTTAGCCGTGTTTTTGTTTGTCACAAAGACAAACTGATGATATTGGAAGCAAACTCACGCAACAGCAACGAGATTACACAGAGAGCGGGAAAGAATGCCTCCATTTAAGGCTGACATTCCAGCGTGCCTTAATATGCGGAGGAGGAATAAAAACCAGTGGGAAACTTTATATGTTGAGGATAAGGGGTACAAATGACTTCTCACAGACTGACATGGGCCAGCTATGTTCGCTGCATCGTTGCACCAACACAAAAGAGGCCTTGTTTTCCTTAAAAAGGATCCCACATTCCCTCACTGCGAACACACACACACACACACACACACACACACACACCTGGCAGCAGGCTGTGTGGGACAAGAGAAGGGGAGTGAAGGGGGGGGGGGGTGCACAGAAAGGCAAGGTGATTTCAGGTGATCTGAAGAGATGGAGCCAGGATGGTGCCAGGCAGCTATGTTGGCACACACAGGTGATTATGATTGACAGCAATGATAATAGCCACTAACTACCACACACAGGAAATGGGTGAGGAAATGCGGAAGAAAAGAGAGCTGGAGGGTGAGCAGGTGGGGCACTGGTGGAATCACACACACACACACACGAGTACTTCATTTACATTTGTTTAAATGCACCAAACATTTTTAATAAATATTAGTATTATAGGCGGCACGGTGGTCTAGTGGTTAGCGCTCAGACCTCACAGCTCGGAGACCAGGGTTCAAATTCCACCCTCGGCCATCTCTGTGTGGAGTTTGCATGTTCTCCCCGTGCATGCGTGGGTTTTCTCCGGGTTTCCTCCCACATTCCAAAAAACATGCTAGGCTAATTCTAATTGGCGACTCCAAATTGTCCATCGGTATGAATGTGAGTGTGAATGGTTGTTTGTCTATATGTGCCCTGTGATTGGCTGGCCACCAGTCCAGGGTGTACCCCGCCTCACACCCGAAGACAGCTGGGATAGGCTCCAGCACCCCCCGCGACCCTTGTGAGGAAAAGCGGTAGAAAATGAACAAATGAATTAGTATTATAGTATATTTGTCTTTTTGTCTTTTAGCCACAGGAAATAAATAAAAGTTAGTTTCCAAGTTAATTTAGAGAAAACAAATGAAAGAATTCAATGTTATAGACTGGCTCCATTAAAACCCTGTAATGTATTATTAATGCCATTATAAAATGTTTCCATCATTACTGGGAATGTTTGATCGATCGATTTCAGTGAAAAAGCATGTGATCAGTTATCAGCCGATAAACGCCTTTCAAGGGCTATTGCAGCCTGCAGCGTAGTGTCTTGCCGTGACGTGGCCCTCCCACTTTCCTGCACGCTGCACAGGCGAGCCAAAACAACACAAACATGTCTGCCGTGTGGAATCTATCTGCCGACACATGCCGCAAAAATATCTCGCGGAGGTAGTACGTTAAACAGCTTTGATTTTATATGGCATTTGAAGAACAAACATGATGGTTCTGACCAAAATCTGTTAAAAAAAAAAAAAAAAAAGAGCATGTGACCGGCATATGCAGAGGCAAAACAATCATGGCCGTTTGTGAGAGTGATATAAAAATCGTAGACGTGCGCGTTGCTTGTTTACTCAGCCATCTTGGGGCACGCAACATGGTGGTAAGTGTTTGTTTAGGTCCTCTGTGGAAATATTTCCCCCGACAAACCGTCACTCCGAGCACCCAGTTGCTCCTGACGACCCGTCAACAACGTACAGTAAAGTCTCGTTATATCGATATCGGTTAAAACGAATTACTACTTATTACAATACTATTTTCATTTCCCGGCAAATTTCTCGTCTTTTATGATATAATTAGCTCCGTTAGTACGATACCTGGTTATTATGATAATCCGGTTACTACGATGCCCTTTTCATCTCCCGCCAGCCAATTTGGTCTGCTTATATCGATACAAAAGCAGCTTAAATCAATCTTTGCTTAAGGATTTCAATACCAAAAAAGAACACGGCCAACGGCTGCTTCCAGTCAACTTTATTTTTCACACTTCCACCACCAGAGTGCAGCACACACAGCGGAAAACACCCGTCCCTCGCGCCTACCCCTCCGGGTGGCAACACCTTCCCTATCGATAGTTCCGGGGTGAATTATGTCCCGGTAACCGGTAATCACTACAGCGTAAGTTTATTTTTATTTACTGTAGTACAAAATGTATTGTAGTACAAAAGCACGCTAGATACGCAATCCATGAACTCAAGGAGAAAATTACATGCCATATCAAAGATCCGCCCACTTTTAATGCAGTTCGGCGCAGGATCGGATATATGGATAGTCCGGTTATATCGGTATTTTTTCCGACTCCCGAGAATATCGATATAACGAGACTTTACTGTAAATGACAAGTATGGCATCTGACGAGACGACCGCTGATGGACTGCAAACTCACCAGGTCAATGAGGTCACTGAGGTTCTTCTCAATCTGCTGAGGAGGCAGACGCCTCATCAGGTCCAGGGCACAGTCCAACTGCTGTTCACTCTGAAACACACACATACACACAAGAGACTCAAGTCAGACAGAACACAGTGGAGTTGGGACTGAAGCAACAGCGCCTCTGCTGGCTGCAGTTGGGTACTGCACTCCATTCTGCATGGGCTGCTTCAATATTCTGACGGTATGACACTTGGGTAAAATTCTCAGTTTCCCAGTATTAGAATTATGGCTCTAAAATGTCTATCCATCCATCCATTTTCTTCTACTTAACCGGGTCCGGATCGCAGCAGTCTCAGTTTATTTTGAATTATCCAAATGAAAAAGGGAAAAAAGTCAAGTCAAAACTGTCATTTTTAAACTTTAAACTTTATAAAATAACATGATGAAAGCAGAACATATGTATTTAAAATAACAAAAGAACTGAATTATTTCTAAATAAAAAAATAAATAAAATGCAGTTCTCAATACAGTCCATGACGATGGAGTATTAGGGCTAAAAAAAAAAAAAAAGAAACTAGAGTCGGAAATTTACGAGGCAAAAAAAGTACATTTACAACAATAACGCTATAAATTTACGAGAATAGAGTTGTAAATTAATGCGAAAAAATCTAATATTACCTTTGCTCAAGGCCAAAGGTCACATAAGTCACACCTTTTATAGCTGTCCCAGGCAATGCCGGTTATGACGAATTATTAAAATAATCTGAGGTTTCAAAAACAAAGTCAGAAATTTAAGACAAAGTCAGAAATTAAGACTCATACTAATACAAGAATAAAGCAGACAGTATATTAGGGCCACAGTGTGAAAACAATTTTGAGATCAGTAGACTCATGGAGTATTAGGGCCACATTGGGAAAAAATTAGATTTTGAGAATAAAGTCGTAAATTTAGGAGACAAAAAAAGTAAAAAATTATGAGGCTAAAGTAATTTATGGAGGAAAAAAAGTCGCAATATTACAAGAATAAATTTTTTATTATTACAAAAAAAAAAATAGTGCCTGGCAAGGTAAGGAAGGGCTAGCCATGCTAATCTGTTTGTGTTCCACAAAGTTTCATTCCTTCCTGAAGATATATGCTCTATTTTCTCTCTGACACGGACGACACATAGTATTAAGACTTTACGACTTTTTGCTCATGACGTTACAACTTTATTGTCATAAGTTTACAACTTTATTCTCAAAATCAAATTTTTCCAATGGCCCTAATACGCCATCATAGTCTACTGATCTTCCAACACAATAAACAACAATAACTAACATACACTCAAAAAATATAAATGTTTAGCCTCAACACAAAAAAATCAACGCAACAATTTCCATTCGTCTTTCTTACAACTTAATTTGAAATTGCTTTGAACCAACAAACAATATTGCATTGCACAAATTAGCTTTTCCTTCACTCATTTTAAGTAATGCTTACTGAATAATTGTTGTCATAGGGACAAGTTTTTAAGTTCGTAACTCAAAGAAATATGTTAAGTCAACTGACTTAATCATTTTATTCAAAGTAGTTTCATTTGTTGTCTACTTAATAATAATATAATATATAATAACGATGCACACAGCTTTTTAAGTAGCAGCAACTTATATATATATGTGTGTGTGTGTGTGTGTGTATTATGTTACCAAGCTAATTTTATTAAGTCATGGCAACTTGAATTTTGTTTTAAGCTTACCAACAATAAAATTTGAGTGTATATGACATGCTAAATTAAGTTCATGTAATAGCCAACATTATTATTTGAACATAACTTAAAAAATAAAGTTAGCAACTTAGAAAGTTTATCTAAATCAGGGGTCTCAAACACGCGGCCCGCAGGACACTAGTTTGAGGCCCCACGCCTTGATATGAAAGTTTAATGTTAGTGCGGCCCGCGTAAGTTTGATATGGATGCTGTATGGTATCATGTACCCAGAAAAAATTATTACGTTTGATTAATGTTCATGTTAAAGGTTAAATAACTGTTAATAGTTATCCTCCCTATCCGTGTGGAAGTGGTAAGTTTTTGGCTATTTAAGTTGAAAGGAAATGACTTGAAGGCTACCGTTTAGGTCGCTAGCGCTCTAGTTTGCGAGTTAGCATGTGTCTCAAGACCCTGCAGTTGCGCAATATGTTGTAAATAAAAAGAGTATAAATGTGACTATAGTCATGTCTACAGGGCTCTAATAATGCTTTGTTCACTTTAATATGAAAAAATAATTTGTCTACTCACCAACTATATGTGGTTTCTTAAGTTTTTATTATTTGCCGTTTTATTATTATTATATTTATTTATTTATTACTGATTGATTTTCTTTATTCTTGATTTGTTTATTTTTCATCTTATTTTGTGTAGAAAAATAAAAAGTAAGATATTTGAGAACAGTGGAATGTTTTATCAGAGCTTTTCTTGTAGAAAATCGGAACCAAAGCAAAGTTTATTTATTTTTCTGTCTTTAATAAATGCCTTTTTGGGGGGGGGGTTTGGAGAAAACCTGATGCGGCCCAGGTAAATTGAGTTTGAGACCCCTGATCTAAATCAATTAATGAATTTTTTTACATTGCATTTATGTATTAAATCAAGTGGTGTCAACAGATACTCTGAATTACTTTTTACAGTGTAGGAAGGTCCCAACATAATTTTTTTTTTATGTTATAAATGTTACGTTATTATTTCAATGAGGTGGGTCTCACCTTTCCACAAACTGTTTCTGGGTCATTCGCAACTTAGACGTTCTTTTGTGGTTGCTGCTTGTTGCTGAGTAAAGAGTAAGCTGCTCAATGCTAACGCCTGTGCTATCTACACTCTATGTATGACAACACAGCAATAGCCTGTGGTTTCAACACATTGAAGCCCACGGGACAGGACTAAGTATTTCCAAATAGTGTCTGCACCGGACCTCCACTTTCTCTCATATCATAGAAGTGATATGATACAAAATTGTAGTGGTTTTGAAACCGTTACTTTTTCATACCATGGTCTACCTAGATAGAGGTAACTGGCCCGTGCCTGCTGCACACAATCTTATTGACAGATTCATCCATTTTCTGGCCCGTCCCTCCCACTTGAGAACAAAGACTTGCTAAACCTCTTCATCATTTCGGATTAGAGCAGGACTCCGTGTTGACACTCTTGCAGGCAAGCTCGTGTTTGTGTTGCATGACGCTCATGTGAGTGCGTCACGTGAGTAAATAAATGAAATGGCAACTTGTTATTTCAGAATAATGGATGATGAATGAGTGGCTTTAGCGGTTTGGTTTGGTTTCTTTTAATGAGGAAGCAAACCTAAACCCATTCGTCTATTTCTAACAAATACAAAATCTGTTTCCTTTTTTGGTCACATTGTTATTTTTTTTGCAGAAGTTTGTTTTTGTACTTTTTGGTTACTTGGGGACATGATGAATAAAGTGGTCGAGACTTCTTATAAACCGCAGATTGTCTTTCTTATGATGAATGAATGCATTTAAAAGGCAATAAACCAGTCATGTGACATCTTGGCCTTATGTTAGCCGTATTTGCTAACTCGTTTTTAGTGTTAGTATTTCTGACGGCGGCATTTCCAATAAAGATGAAGGTAACATACTGATAACATGCTATTAGACCAACTTAACACCCAACTCTGTGAACATACAGAAGCATAGCAAAGTGGTGTGACCGCTTTTTAAAATGTCTCCTGGGACTTGACTTAAGAGTGACAAAGTAGAGGGGAGCACATTGCAAAGCCTAAAACCCCGAGGGGTTTTCTCTCTTAAACATGCAATGAAAACAGGGTGGGACCAGCCACGACATGAAACACAAGGAAGCGTGGAGGAACACATTCGCTCGCAGACCTCCACTCTTCCTAATAAGGTCAGAAAAAGGAGTTCAGAACATTCAGAGCTTTTCCATCTAGTAACTATGTAGTGTGTCCCGTAGATTGACAGCTAAACATAATTTAACTGAGATTAATCTGAAATATATCAAGCTTATAAAGCCATTTCTAAAGCTTTGGGACTCCAGCCAAACACAGTGAGAGCCGTGTATAATGGCTCTCATGGAACATGGAACAGTGGTGAACCTTCCCAGGAGTGGCCAGCCGACTAAAATGACCAAGACCGCAGCAACGGCTCATCCAAGAGGTCACAAAAGACCCCACAACAACATCCAAAGAACTCCAGAACTCCATTTGCCTCAGTTTAGGTCAGTGGTCATGAGTCCACAATAAGAAAGACACTGTGCAAAAATAGCCTGCATGGCAGAATTCCAAGACAAAATCACTACTGAACAAAAAGAACATTAAGGCTCCTCTCAATTTTGCCCGAAAATATATTTTCTGTCAAGACAAACGTTGAACTTTTTGGAAGGTGGGTGTCCCATTACATGTAGCGCAAAAGTAACGCAGCATTTTAGAAAAAAATCATACAAACAGTAAAATATGGTGGCAGTAGTGTGATGGTCTGGGGCTATTTTGCTGCATCAGGACCTGGAGGACTTTGGCTTTGATAAATGGAACCACAATTTTATATTTTAACATTACTTTTAACTAATTTGCTACCAAAGATGTATTTATACATTTTTTTTTCCCAACATGAACACCTGATTCCAAAGACGTATTTACGACGTATTTCCCATGTAGTGACACGCGCCACAGCAAGAAAGAAGTGTAAAAGCATGGAGAGTATGCAAGTACAATGAAAAAACTTGTAAGATATTTGACAATATATTGCAGTCTACTCATTTAATTTCTCCTACGTTACACTCATCTGCACTCTGTATGCTAGCCGCCCCGCCTCCACACACCAAAATAAAGACTGTATGACTGACAAATTGAGCTCTATGGAACAAATGCGCAAAAATGCTGAAACCAATGCACAGAGTGAACCCTCCTCCTGCTTGTGTGGAGGCAAGAGCCGCGGAAAACAGACAATTTTAGCAAATTTATCGAGTTCGCAGCTTACATGTTTTTTCAGAATAAATATTTTAATATCATTTTAATGTTGTGACACCACATTTTATTTACTGTCGAAAACGTACACACTACAAAAAAAACAGATTTTGGAATTGACAGAAAAAAATAAAATGTATTTCGTATGACACTAACCTCACTGCAAAGCAGCAAGACCAGGGGTCTCAAACACGTGGCCCGCGGGCCAAATGTGGCCCGCAGGACACGAGTTTGAGGCCCCCACCTTGATATGAAAGTTTATTGTTAGTGCGGCCCGCGCAAGTTTGATATGGATGCTGTGTGGTAGGTTAAAAGGTTAAATAACTTAATAGTTATCCTCCCTATCCGTGTGGAAGTGGTATGTTTTTGGCTATTTAAGTTAAAAGGAAATAACTTGAAGGCTACCGTTTAGGTTGCTGGCTCTCTAGTTTGCGAGTTAGCATGTGTCTCAAGACCCTGCAGTTGCGCAATATGTTGTAAATAAAAAGTATAAATGTGACTATAGTCGTGTTTTGTCATGTCTACAGGGCTCTAATAATGCTTTGTTCATTTTAATATGAAAAAAATCATTTGTCTACCCACCAACTATATGTGCTTTCTTAGGTTTTTTATTATTATTATTATTATATTTATTTATTACTGATTGATTTTCTTTATTCTTGATTTGTTTATTTATTTTTCATCTTATTTTGTGCAGAAAAATAAAAATTAAGATATTTGAGAACAGTGGAATGTTTTATCAGAGCTTTTCTTGTAGAAAATCGGAACCAAAGCACTGAAAAAGTTTGTATATTTTTATGTTTTTAATAAATGCGTTTTTTTGTTTTTGGAAAACCTGATGCGGCCCAGTCTCCCCCAGACCCTAGCTCCAGTGGCCCCCAGGTAAATTGAGTTTGAGACCCCTGATCAAGACAACACAAAGTCAATTTAACGTCTAACAAATCTGATGGTCCCTGTTCCTTTAAGGTTCATAGAGAAAAAAGCGACGCACTTAATCCGTCAAACACACCTAATTCGTCCACTTTGTTCCATGTTGACGAAATATCTTGTGCCGCAAACTAAGCATACGTGTTCAGCCAAATATGTCACAGGCAGTAAACACCAGCCCTAAAAGTTGACCCTTAACAAAACAGCAATGTCATATCTACAATGTTTCTCTTAGCCCGTCTTTAAATCACTCTCAGACCATGAATCAGGCTGCAATATCAGACACCTGCGCTCCTTTGACGTCGTGTTTGGCCGCGCTCCCATCTCCCAGTAAACACTGGCTCACACCAACAACTCTGGGGTCAGTGCTGGTGGTGGTGGCGGTGGGGGGAGCTGAGCCAGCAGGATGGATGAGGTGAGGCTGCGGGGAGAGCGAGCGACTGGGGAGACGGGACAGCTGCTCTTCCCTTATCAGGCATAACACCATTTAGGCTACATCAGGGGTCTCAAACACGCGGCCCGCAGGACACTAGTTTGAGGCCCCACGCCTTGATATGAAAGTTTAATGTTAGTGCGGCCCGCGTAAGTTTGATATGGATGCTGTATGGTATCATGTACCCAGAAAAAAATTATTACGTTTGATTAATGTTCATGTTAAAGGTTAAATAACTGTTAATAGTTATCCTCCCTATCCGTGTGGAAGTGGTAAGTTTTTGGCTATTTAAGTTGAAAGGAAATAACTTGAAGGCTACCGTTTAGGGCGCCAGCTCTCTAGTTTGCGAGTTAGCATGTGTCTCAAGACCCTGCAGTTGCGCAATATGTTGTAAATAAAAAGAGTATAAATGTGACTATAGTCGTGTTTTGTCATGTCGACAGGGCTCTAATAATGCTTTGTTCATTTTAATCTGAAAAAAATAATTTGTCTACCCACCAACTATATGTGGTTTCTTAAGTTTTTATTATTTGCTGTTTTATTATTATTATTATTATATTTATTTATTACTGATTGATTTTCTTTATTCTTGATTTGTTTATTTATTTTTCATCTTATTTTGTGTAGAAAAATAAAAATAAAGATATTTGAGAACAGTGGAATGTTTTATCATCAAATTGGAACCAAAGCGAAGTTTTTTTAATTTTTTTTGTTTTTAATAAATGCGTTTTTGTTTTTTTTGGAAAACCTGACGCGGCCCAGTTTCACCCAGACCCAAGCTCCAGTGGCCCCCAAGTAAATTGAGTTTGAGACCCCTGGGCTACGTGGAAGTGCATGCAGCAGTGCGGTGGCGCAGTGGTTAGAACAATCAAGGGGTCTAAGTTTGAATCTCCGTTGGAGCATCTCGGTGGTCTCCCCCAATAACAAACTTGTTTGGCTGATTGGAAAGTTAAAAAAAACAACATAACTGACTGTCTGTTGTGCAGTTCAGCTAGCGTTCATACTTGTAACTATTGTCAGCATATCAAACAATGTTCTATAAAGCGAATGCCTAAAGTACATACATATACATGTGTCCAAAACAACATCGGACAAATGTCATGGTGGAGATGCAACAAATGTTCCCTGAAATGTAACGATCAACATGACGCCTTTGTCGAAGCTAATGTTTACATTTGGCTTACATTTAAGTCTTTTATCATTGGTTCATTTTCACTCAGCTTTATGTTGGGTTTTGCATCACCTGTTTTTTTTTTTTTTTTTTTACATTTGATGACATCACATCTTGTGTTTTGATGCGTTGTTGCCATCGGCATTGCCTCGCTGACTACTAAAGTCGACTTGTTCATTTGGCTTGGTCCTAGGTACAGTACACTGCCTTCACACTTGATGGGCAAATTGACATGTGTCCTGTGATGGACTTGTGACCAGTCCAGGGTGCACCCCGCCTCGCCACTGAAGGCAGCCGGGATAGGTTCCAGCTCACCGGTGACCCTCACTAAAGCAAGTGATAGAGAAAAATGGATAGGCAGACATTTCTAAACAGTGCACTCGGCAGGGAAAATGCTCCCTTGGGATTGTATATTATAACCCCCAATTAAAGTACTTATATGGACACAGAGTAATTAAATTACAAATAAACTTCTGGCGTGCAAAACTGGTTTGTCACTGCACCAAAACAGTGTCACAACCACCAAGTGCAAAAGGCAGAGAGACACTGATCAATTGGCACTGACAGCTCGTCATGGCAGGGAATAGGAGGAGCAGTCACGTCTTAATTTAGCAACACGCCACACGTTTGACTATTTTAACCTGCGTGTGCTAGAACGGTTTACAGCCAGAGGGCTGAATTTTAAGCGTGTGTTATATCGGGACCCCTCTTAAATACGGCTCACTAACTTGTGTCAAATCCAAAACATCCTGTGCTAACTTTACGCCGACGGGGGCACCGAGCTTTGCTAACAGCTAGCGAGCTAGCTAGCTAGCTAGCTAGCAGGAGGAAGCGGCTTCTTTTGCTTCACCGTCAACTCCATTAAATTGTTGAAAATCAAACGTAAGTTAATAATTGAGGTAATAAAGGCATACTTTATGAGCAGTCAACTCTTGGACCAACTCCAGCTGTTCCTCTCAGGTTACCAGCTAATGCTAGCTTAGCCTAGCTTAGCACCCGTAGCCGTTAGTTAGCCCACTAAAAGTCGCCCAGGCTCGAACCGCGCGACCCTTACCATGTCTGCGGCGGTCTCAGCGGGGCAGGGGAGAAGGATTTCACGGGTGACTGTACGCCTTATAGCCTTCGAATGGTTTGTCAAACCGCTCCTCTCGCCGCTTGTGTGTTTTTTTTTCTTGTTTTGTTGTCAGTCCCCCCTGCGGAAGATGTTTTGTTCGCCTCTCCCTCAGTGAACCCAGCCCTGTCAGCGAAATTCACTTCCTCAACCGGTCTTACAGGAAGGAGAGGCTGCAGTCAGGGAGCGGGCCTCGGCAAGCATGTCCGGGTCACTCCGGTTCTCCTCCGCTCCAGCCAATAGCGACGGAGCAAGAAAGGCATTGCCAAGTATGGCAAGAGAGGAGTGGTGCTCTTCACCTACTGGAATAGACGAGCTTTATTCTTGCAACTTCAAGGCTTTTTAGTCACTGTCCTTTCATAATAAATGCTTTCATGGCGTGAAATAAGTGTTAAATAGTACACATTGCTCTTTAACGCTACATTTGTGGCTAAATTTTAATCACATTATACACATATGCCAAATAAACATGGGCACAATATTAACTCATCTCAATTAGAATATCATACAAAATGTATTTTATTTGAAGAGTTCAGTTAAGACTAAGAGGACCAGTCAAATGCTCTGAAAGTTTTTACATTTAATTTGCTAGTTAGACACAAACAGGTAGTTTAGAACAGGGGTCTCAAACATGCGGCCCGCGGGCCAAATGTGGCCCGCAGGACACTAGTTTCAGGCCCCCGCCTTGATATGAAAGTTTAATGTTAGTACGGCCCGCGCAAGTTTGATATGGATGCTGTATGGTATCACGTACCCAGAAAAAAATATTACGTTTGATTAATGTTCATGTTAAAGGTTAAATAACTGTTAATAGTTAGCCTCCCTATCCGTGTGGAAGTGGTAAGTTTTTGGCTATTTAAATTGAAAGGAAATAACTTGAAGGCTACCGTTTAGGTCGCTAGCTCTCTACTTTGCGAGTTAGCATGTGTCTCAAGACCAGGGGTCTCAAACACGCGGCCCGTGGGCCAAATGTGGCCCGCAGGACACTAGTTTGAGGCCCCCGCCTTGATATGAAAATGTAATGTTTGTGCGGCCCGCGCAAGTTTGATATAGATGCTGTATGGTATCACGCACCCAGAAAAAAATATTACGTTTGATTAATGTTCATGTTAAAGGTTAAATAAATGTTAATAGTTATTCTCCCTATCCGTGTGGAAGTGGTAAGTTTTTGGCTATTTAAGTTGAAAGGAAATAACTTGAAGGCTACCGTTTAGGTCGCTAGCTCTCTAGTTTGCGAGTTAGCATGTGTCTCAAGACCCTGCAGTTGCGCAATATGTTGTAAATAAAAAGAGTATAAATGTGACTATAGTCGTGTTTTGTCATGTCTACAGGGCTCTAATAATGCTTTGTTCATTTTAATCTGAAAAAAATCATTTGTCTACCCACCAACTATATGTGCTTTCTTAAGTTTTTATTATTTGCCGTTTTATTATTATTATTATTATTATTATATTTATTACTGATTGATTGATTTTCTTTATTCTTGATTTGTTTATTTATTTTTCCCGCGAAAAATTGCTAAGGTTGACGTTGTTATGGTTAAGACAGACTCAACAGCGCCTCTACCTGTTGCACCTAAGTAGTGCATTCCATTTACCCTCTGTTGCTTCAATCAACAAAATTACACAATTCTGCTTTTTTACAAAAACATCATTTTATAATACTGTATATATATTATGGCCAATCCATCGATTCCTGTGCCCATCCGTAATAAAAGGAGTTTAAAAAATATTTGAATTAATTTTCTGGGTACCATTAGCTTAGTATCAAATGTGTCAAATATTGTTTATTTAAATGTAGAATGTATAACTGTATAATGTATTATGAAGTTTATTGAAAAAAACAAAACCAAACAAAGTGTCCTCAAACCAATAATTTTTTTTAATTGGAACAGAAGACAAACAATGAACATACAAAGAGTATATACATACAAAAGTGGCAACAATTTCGAGTATTTTCCAGAATAAAGACAAAGCAAACGATAAATAAAAGGTAAATAAAGTAGCAAAATACAAATAATAAGAGAAAAAAGAATTTAAAAAATATAAATAACTTAACTAGGGGTTTCCATTAGGTTAAAAACACTAATTGTGTCAAAATTATTTGTACAAATTACTGTTTACGCTGTATACTGTTCATATTTATTTATTATTTATTATTTATTATTTATTATTTATTATTTATTATTTATTATTTATTATTTATTATTTATTATTTATTATTTATTATTTATTATTTATTATTTATTATTTATTATTTATTATTTATTATTTATTTTATAAAAATCGACATTTATGAATACAAAATTTCCCCAAAATAATGATCACATTCAATACATTTTCATGTTTTTCCTTTTTTTAAGCACCGAAAATAATCTCTTTAACTGAGAGTTCAGCTAAGTCTGGAATGTTGTGGGAGACCAAGCAGCGTACATCTTCCCCATAAAGGAAGGAACAACTATTATCATCAATGCTGAAACGACGTCTAAGAAACGGGATTATCATCCTCTCGCGATACTTTGGAGAATCTCGAAGACCTGGAAACATGGCGGAGGAACACGGAAGAAAGTGGGACCGTTGCCTTGCAGACACCGCTGTGAAAACAGGTAAAGTTCACAGTGACACCGTTAAATATGATATAAAAATTTAGTGTTCCTATATAAGATACGTCATGGTTGAGCACAATGCTTTCATTAATGTGTTTTATCGGGACGAGAACTTGACCACAATGTATGTGTGACGCCTTACTGAGGTCAAATGAATGAAAGTGTATTACTGATTAGCTTGCAACACCGTCTTATGTGTTTTTTTAAAAACAGATAAAAAGTCAAAATTAAAGTCTGTGTCGTCTTGAGAGTAAAATTCTATCTTATGCGCACATGAGTCACTTTTACTACCTTAATGGGGGGGACTTTAAGTTTACGTACGGTGGCCGAGAAGTACAAAACACATGAACAAAGGTAAATAAAGTAGCAAAATACAAATAATAAGTGGAAAAATAAAGACTAAAAAAAACATAAATAACTTAACTAGGGGTTTCCATTAGGTTCAAAACACTAATTGTGTTTGATAGTTCCACAGCTTCTTTTTTGTCCATAAATTTAATAGATGAGAAGAAATAGCAGAGTTCCTTATGAAAGGCGTGGAAGGATGGAGTGATTCTTAAAAATCGGCATTTATGAACGCAAAATTTATATACTGTAATACAGTTTTTTTGTCGTGTTGGGATCGTCATTCACTCTGGTAGAGCTGATCGTTCAGAAACTGGAAGGTTGGCAGTTTGATCCACAAAACATGCTAGGTTAATTGGTGACTCCAAATTGTCCATAGGTATGAATGTGAGTGTGAATGGTTGTTTGTCTATATGTGCCCTGTGATTGGCTGGCCACCAGTCCAGGGTGTACCCCGCCTCACGCCCGAAGACAGCTGGGATAGGCTCCAGCACCCCCCACGACCCTTGTGAGGATAAGCGGTAGAAAATTAATGGATTAATGAGTTCTCCTTTTTTGTGTGGAAGTGGTAACTTTTTGGCTTCTTATTTTGTCTTTCCCCACCCTCGGCCATCTCTGTGTGGAGTTTGCATGTTCTCCCCGTGCATACTTGGGATTTCTCCGTGTATTCCGGCTTCCTCCCACATTCCAAAAACATGCTAGGTTAATTAGCAACTCCAAATTGTCCATAGTTATGAATGTGAGTGTGAATGGTTGTTTGTCTATATGTGCCTCTCTCCCAAAGACAGCTGGGATAGGCTCCAGCACCCCTGCGACCCTTGTGAGGAATAGCGGTAGAAAATGAATGTTTTTCAGTGGCTGCACGGCGGTTGAGTGGTTAGCGCGCAGACCTCACAGCTAGGAGACCTGGGTTCGGTCCCACCCTCAGCCATCTCTGTGTGGAGTTTGCATGTTCTCCCCGTGCATGCGTGGGTTTTTTTTCCAGGTACTCCGGTTTCCTCCCACATTCCAAAAACATGCTAGGTTAATTAGCGACTCCAAATTGTCCATAGGTATGAATGTGAGTGTGAATGGTTGTTTGTCTATATGTGCCCTGTGATTGGCTGGCCACCAGTCCAGGGTGTACCCCGCCTCTCGCGCAAAGACAGCTGGGATAGGCTCCAGCAACCCCCGTGAGGATAAGCGGTAGAAAATTAATGGATTAATGAGTTCTCCTCCTTTTTTGTGTGGAAGTGGTAACTTTTTGGCTTCTTATTTTGTCTTTCCCCACCCTCGGCCATCTCTGTGTGGAGTTTGCATGTTCTCCCCGTGCATACTTGGGATTTCTCCGTGTATTCCGGCTTCCTCCCACATTCCAAAAACATGCTAGGTTAATTAGCCACTCCAAATTGTCCATAGGTATGAATGTGAGTGTGAATGGTTGTTTGTCTATATGTGCCTCTCGACCAAAGACAACTGGGATAGGCTCCAGCACCCCCGCGACCCTTGTGAGGATAAGCGGTAGAAAATTAATGGATTAATGAGTTCTCCTCCTTTTTTGTGTGGAAGTGGTAACTTTTTGGCTTCTTATTTTGTCTTTCCCCACCCTCGGCCATCTCTGTGTGGAGTTTGCATGTTCTCCCCGTGCATGCGTGGGTTTTCTCCGGGTACTCCGGTTTCCTCCCACGTTCCAAAAACATGCTAGGTTAATTAGCCACTCCAAATTGTCCATAGGTATGAATGTGAGTGTGAATGGTTGTTTGTCTATATGTGCCCTGTGATTGGCTGGCCACCAGTCCGGGGTGTACCCCGCCTCTCGCCCGGTAGAAAATGAATGAATGAATGTTTTTCAGTTCTTTTCACACTAGCATGAGAAAGTCGACTGTATTATTATTAATAAAGTCGTTTTCCATGTAAATGGAGTCGGACTTGCAATTGCGTTGCTTCCTGGAGGTTCCACTGTTTAAATTCATATACTGCAGAGGACTTTGGAATTGGCCCTCATGTCAGTCTGACATAAATATCCAAAGAATGATTCATCCGTTCTTCCTGGATGAGAAGTGCTTTTATAAACTCTTGGCCTGTGAAAGGTCTACAGGTCGTATCACATAGACGTCCCGTTGTTTAACAGTCTTACCCGTAAACGACGCAAAAATGAATCTCACGTAGCGGCGTGGCAAAGACCAGCTACAACGGAGAGGATCGTGAGGGCGATGCGGGGGGAGAACAGAAAGCGATCCAAGCTGAGACAAATGGAAAATGGCAAAACACTTAGACTGGCAGACAATCCACTTGACTCTGCGTGACGCCACCGTCGGCACAATAAAATGTGCTTCTCGCCGGGAGGAAAACATCTGCAGTCTTTGAGCTCGGTCTAGCAAACCGCCAGCTGTGCAGAAGTGCCTCCCGTGGCCGAAGCAGCCCTGCAGCATATGTTCCGCTGAAGGGTTAAAGCGTGCGTACGATGAACCGTATGTCATTTGCTGAGCTGATTAAAGGACGGCACCACCCGGCCACCATCTTTGTGAAAAGAAAACCCTAAATCAGGGGTCTCAAACATGCGGCCCGCCGGCCAAATGTGGCCCGCAGGACGCTAGTTTAGGCCCCCGTCTTGATATGAAAGTTTAATTTAGATGCTGTATGGTATCATGTACCCAGAAAAAATTATTACGTTTGATTAATGTTCATGTTAAAGGTTAAATAACTGTTAATAGTTATCCTCCCTATTTGTGTGGAAGTGGTCAGTTTTTGGCTTTTTAAGTTGAAAGGAAATAACTTGAAGGCTTTGGCATGTTTGAATATTTGAACGATGGAAAATGTGGAAACTCTAATGCAGGGGTCTCAAACATGCGGCCCGCGGGCCAAATGTGGCCCGCAGGACACTAGTTTGAGGCCCCCGCCTTGATATGAAAGTTTAATGTTAGTGCGGCCCGCGCAAGTTTGATATGGATGCTGTATGGTATCATGTAAAGGTTAAATAACTGTTAATAGTTATCCTCCCTATCTGTGTGGAAGTGGTCAGTTTTTGGCTTTTTAAGTTGAAAGGAAATAACTTGAAGGCCTTGGCATGTTTGAATATTTGAACGATGGAAAATGTGGAAACTCTAATGCAGGGGTCTCAAACATGCGGCCCGCGGGCCAAATGTGGCCCGCAGGACACTAGTTTGAGGCCCCCGCCTTGATATGAAAGTTTAATGTTAGTGCGGCCCGCGCAAGTTTGATATGGATGCTGTATGGTATCATGTACCCAGAAAAAATTAAGTTTGATTAATGTTTATGTTAAAGGTTAAATAACTGTTAATAGTTATCCTCCCTATCCGTGTGGAAGTGGTAAGTTTTTGGCGATTTAAGTTGAAAGGAAATAACTTGAAGGCTACCGTTTAGGTCGCTAGCTCTCTAGTTTGCGAGTTAGCATGTGTCTCAAGACCCTGCAGTTGCGCAATATGTTGTAAATAAAAAGAGTATAAATGTGACTATAGTCGTGTTTTGTCATGTCTACAGGGCTCTAATAATGCTTTGGTAATTTTAATCTGAAAAAAAATAATTTGTCTAACCACTAACTATATGTGTTTTTTTAAGTTTTTATTATTTGCCTTTTTATTATTATTATTATATTTATTTATTACTGTTTTATTTTCTTTATTCTTGATTTATTTATTTATTTTTCATCTTATTTTGTGTAGAAAAATAAAAATTAAGATATTTGAGAACAGTGGAATGTTTTATCAGAGCTTTTATTGTAGAAAATTGGAACCAAAGCACTGAAATATTTGTATATTTTTCTGTTTTTAATAAATGCGTTTTTTTTTTGAAAACCTGATGCAACCCAGCCTCGCCCAGACCCTAGCTCCAGTGGCCCCCAAGTAAATTGAGTTTGAGACCCCTGATCTAAATGTCTGATGATGGCTACTCTGGCAGTGCTTTGTGGTCACCGGTGGGCTTCTTGAGGTTCTTGAGTGGAATCCATGTGATTACTGAATTGCGGGAATAAACAAATATCCCACAGTCGGAGACGGCGAACCTGGCGAGGATTTTGATGTTTGCGGTTTGTAGATTTTCTCTTGCCGTACAAATCTTTTCATTGGAAGACAATCTGATTCAAAAGGACATGTTGATGTGCTCTCATATTTTCCGACGAGTATTTCTCTGTTCCCTCCGATGAAAATCAGCGTTTGGCACAAGAGCAAAGCGAGAGCGAAACAAACATACAAAATAATTGTATAAAAGCGAATGCATATGGTTTAATGTCGATGTGGACTGATAATGAAGATGAGTTTCTAGTGTTTGACTTTTCAAAAGCTGTGTAATCGAAAACAGTCTGAGGGTTCTGGTTCAAGCACATCGGTCATGCTGCATAGCTCTCTGAATCCAATTAAGACTCAAGAGGGGCCCAAATGGCTCTTTTTATATGTTTTCTGTGCTGGCTGGGCTGCCATTGGGTGCGGTGTGGCCTGCAGCGAGGTGAAGCTCAGCGCACAAACACATTCCTCCTCAAGGTCCTCTCCAGACGGAGACAATACAGGCGTCTGGGATTTTTGCCGCACTGATATCGACCTTTATTCCTTAGCTTACCTCCCTGCCCCCTTTGGCAACGGAAAAACTGATGGATGCGGGGCATCGCTGTGGTACATTTTGTACATTAAAGATGCTAAAACTGATCCAAGCTATATCAGTGTATGCCAGGGGTCTCAAACTCAATTTCCCTGGGGGCCACTGGAGCTAGGGTCTTTGCTTTGGTTCCAATTTTCTACAATAAAAGCTCTGATAAAACATTCCACTGTTCTCAAATATCTTACTTTTTATTTTTCTACATAAAATAAGATGAAAAATAAATAAATAAATCAAGAATAAAGAAAATCAATCAATAATAAATAAATATAATAATAATAATAAAACGGCAAATAATAAAAACTTAAGAAAGCACATATAGTTGGTGGGTAGACAAATGATTTTTTTCAGATTAAAATGAACAAAGCATTATTAGAGCCCTGTAGACATGACAAAACACGACTATAGTCACATTTATACTCTTTTTTTATTTACAACATATTGCGCAACTGCAGGGTCTTGAGACACATGCTAACTCGCAAACTAGAGAGCTAGCGACCTAAACGGTAGCCTTCAAGTTATTTCCTTTCAACTCAAATAGCCAAAAGCTTACCACTTCCACACGGATAGGGAGGATAACTATTAACAGTTATTTAACCTTTAACATGAACATTAATCAAACGTAATAATTTTTTCTGGGTACATGATACCATACAGCATCCATATCAAACTTGCGCGGGCCGCACTAACATTAAACTTTCATATCAAGGCGGGGGCCTCAAACTAGTGTCCTGCGGGCCACATTTGGCCCGCGGGCCGCGTGTTTGAGACCCCTGTTTTAAAGAAATATCTTCATTTTTATTTTTCTACACAAAATAAAATGAAAAATAAATAAACAAATCAAGAATAAAGAAAATCAATCAGTGATAAATAAACAAATATAATATGGTTACTATAAAAATGGTTACTATGGTAACCATTATTTCATTGGATGGTCATATCACCTTGTACTTTGGTACGAGGTATATTATTAAAAACAAACAAACAAACAAAAAAAACCTTAAACTGTATTATGGAAAGCAGGAAGTGAACAAATGTAACAGTTACTGATTGTAAAAGTACCAGATGGAGGGGTAGGATTTAATAAGCTTTGCTTCTTCCTACTCCTTTTGGACATGTGGAACTGGGAACTGATTATGGGATGCACTCAATTGTAATCTGATGCATGTTCAAATGAAATAAAACCATTACCATTACTATTACCATTTTTCATGTTTAAATATTAGTCAATGGCAACACCACTGAACACAAAATGTAATTTTTAAATGAAACTATATATTATTGTTATTAATTAAACCTACATGGCCTTGTGTGAAAAAAATGATGAATTGAGATCTATCAGTCTGGAAAATGTTATCAACCCATTTCTTAAAGAACATCATTCATTTATATTCTACCGCTTTTTTCTCATGAGAGTGGCGGGGGGTGCTGGAGCCTATCCCAGCTGTCTTGGGCCGAGAGGCGGGGTACACCTACCATCCTACCCCTCCATCTGGTACTTTTATAATCAGTAACTGTTACATTTGTTCACTTCCTGCTTTCCTAATATAGTTTAAGTTTTTTTTTTGTTCTTTTTTACATTTTTTTTTTTATTTTTTTATTTTTTGTCATGTACCGAAGTAGGAGGTGATATGAGCATCCAATGACATAATGGCTACCATAGTAACTGTCAATATAGTGATATACAGTAAAGTCTCGTTATATCGATATCGGTTAAAACGAATTACTACTTATTACGATACTATTTTAATTTCCCGGCAAATTTCTTGTCTTTTATGATATAATTAGCTCCGTTAGTACGATACCCGGTTATTATGATAATCCGGTTACTACGATGCCCTTTTCATCTCCCGCCAGCCAATTTGGTCTGCTTATATCGATACAAAAGCAGCTTAAATCAATCTTTGCTTAAGGATTTCAATACCAAAAAAGAACACGGCGAACGGCTGCTTCCAGTCAACTTTATTTTTCACACTTCCACCACCAGAGTGCAGCACACACAGCGGAAAACACCCGTCCCTCGCGCCTACCCCTCCGGGTGGCAACACCTTCCCTATCGATAGTTCCGGGGTGAATTATGTCCCGGTAACCGGTAATCACTACAGCGTAAGTTTATTTTTATTTACTGTAGTACAAAATGTATTGTAGTACAAAAGCATGCTAGATACGCAATCCATGAACTCAAGGAGAAAATTACATGCCATATCAAAGATCCGCCCACTTTTAATGCAGTTCGGCGCAGGATCGGATATATGGATAGTCCGGTTATATCGGTATTTTTTCCGACTCCCGAGAATATCGATATAACGAGACTTTACTGTATGTTGAAATGAAATAAAACCATTACTATATATTCATTCCAAATAATTGTTTGTCGGGTCTTGAATGCAAGAAAAGTTTCTTTAAAAAAAAAATCATTGTCTGCCTGCCCCCTTTTAAACGGGATCCCTGAAGTTGAATGGTGTTGATATTTGTCATATTCTTTGCAGTGACCGGCCTTGGCGTGGGCATCGTTTTCTCCGTCGTTTTCTTCAAACGTAAGCCCCGGTCCCTCAGCAGCAGACTCTCCTTGTTTACCTCACCAATGAGTGTTTTGTTCTCCCCGCAGGACGCATGTGGCCCGTCTCGTTCGGCTCCGGTTTGGGTCTGGGCATGGCCTACTCCAACTGCCAGAATGACTTCAAGTCGCCGTATTTGATTCCCAGGCGCTTGTTGAAGGTGAGCGCGGGGCGGGGCCTGTGAGAGAATTGCGGCGTCGCACACATGCACACCTCAGGCTACGTGATTTCTGTTTCCTCTCAGGACCAGCAGTGAAGGATTAACGAGGATGCGGATTCACCGCACACGGCATCTGTTTTCCCTTGTCCCGCCATTTTGAGTCCAATCCAGCCCAGCTCAGGGCACTGGATGTATATTTAATAAAGCGACTGAGGAGGACTCTCTATGTCTCTCTCAGAGCAATGCAACGTGGTTTGGGTGTGGGAGGTAATATTGTGTGTTAATGAGCTCAGAGACTTGAACTCCTGCTGCTTTGGAATGAAGGCCAGGTTCAGCATCTGCGGCCCTGTTGGAGAGTGGGAGGAGAAAGACTTTAGGAGAATATTAGGAAATAAAAGGAAAGAAAAATACTTGCTGAAACAAAAAAACTATTATCCGCACGCGTTCCTGAAACGGACACATCCAACAGCCTGAACATAAAGTAGAAAATAGGTCATTTTTTCACCTTTTTGTGACATTTCCACATCATAAAAACTAAATATCTTCCTAATCTATATGCAGTAGCTTACATTTTGGTAAACACAATACAGTGGCATGCATGTTTTATACAATATGGCGCACATCCCATCACTGTATGAGTTCAAGTGTGTTCTCAAAGTGGATCCATTACGCTTTTTCCACTTTTTTGACCTATCAATTCAGTGAAAATGTAATATTCTCATATTAAACCATGCCAAAGTTACAAATATTGAGCTTCACTTATTTAGAAGTGAGCCTTGAAAGAAATTTGGAATGGCTCAAAACACTCTGTTTCAGAGGGCGTTGCCAAAACTGTTCCTCTGTGATGTCACAGAGGGCTGCCTGCCCAAGCTCAGCTTCTGTGTTTACATTGCTAGCAATGCCTCATAAAAAGTTTTTGTTTGGGTGTAAGGGAAAGCCATATATGCTTCCAATTCCTAAAGACGCCACCATCAGGCACACGAGGTTGGAGTTCCTGATTCCCTACTAGCAAAACAAATGCTAAACATTGGACTGTTTCGTGAACATGGCCGCTACGCAGCTGGACCGACGCCTTTCCAACGGTACTTGGTCATGTGGAAGCGTCAGAAGAGCCAGCAGTAAGTAACAGTTCATCAGTGTCCTAACTGTCTTTATTTAGTGGAAGTCATGGAGCTTGTCTGTGTAGCATTATAGAGTGTGCATACAAAGAGCGGGGTTTCTAATAGCATTTTCCCGCCACAATTAGTAGCTCTACCCGAGTTATTTAAACATCCCACAGGGCACATACAGACAAACAACCATTCACACTCACATTCATACCTATAGACAATTTGGAGTCGCTAATTAACCTAGCATGTTTTTGGAATTTGGGAGGAAAAAAGTTATATTATGAGAATAAATCAAAATATTAGTAAAACAAGTCTTCCCTCGTTAATTGGTTGCAGACCCGACCGCGTCAGTGAATTGTGCGCCTTTTAAGTTTAGAAGAAAACATTCAAAGCTAACTGGACAAATTATTTTTTTTCAGATTAAAATGAACAAAGCATTATTAGGGCCCTGTAGACATGACAAAACACGACTATAGTCACATTTATACTCTTTTTATTTACAACATATTGCGCAACTGCAGGGTCTTGAGACACATGCTAACTCGCAAACTAGAGAGCTAGCGACCTAAACGGTAGCCTTCAAGTTATTTCCTTTCAACTTAAATAGCCAAAAACTTACCACTTCCACACGGATAGGGAGGATAACTATTAACAGTTATTTAACCTTTAACATGAACATGAATCAAACGTAATAATTTTTTCTGGGTACATGATACCATACAGCATCCATATCAAACTTGCGCGGGCCGCACTAACATTAAACTTTCATATCAATGCGGGGGCCTCAAACTAGTGTCCTGCGGGCCACATTTGGCCCGCGGGCCGCATGTTTGAGACCCCTGGTCTTGAGACACATGCTAACTCGCAAACTAGAGAGCTAGCGACCTAAACGGTAGCCTTCAAGTTATTTCCTTTCAACTTAAATAGCCAAAAACTTACCACTTCCACACAGATAGGGAGGATAACTATTAACAGTTATTTAACCTTTAACATGAACATGAATCAAACTTAATAATTTTTTCTGGGTACATGATACCATACAGCATCCATATCAAACTTGCGCGGGCCGCACTAACATTAAACTTTCATATCAAGGCGGGGGCCTCAAACTAGTGTCCTGCGGGCCACATTTGGCCCACGGGCTGCGTGTTTGAGACCCCTGGTTTTGAGACACATGCTAACTCGCAAACTAGAGAGCCAGCGACCTAAATGGTAGCCTTCAAGTTATTTCCTTTCAACTTGAATAGCCAAAAACATACCACTTCCACACGGATAGGGAGGATAACTATTAACAGTTATTTAACCTTTAACATGAACATGAATCAAACGTAATCATTTTTTCTGGGTACATGATACCATACAGCATCCATATCAAACTTGCGCGGGCCGCACTGACATTAAACTTTCATATCAATGCGGGGGCCTCAAACTAGTGTCCTGCGGGCCACATTTGGCCCGCGGGCCGCGTCTTTGAGACCCCTGCATTAGAGTTTCCACATTTTCCATCGTTCAAATATTCAAACATTCCAAAAAATTCCCAGTTTTATCTCACCATTAACGTAAACAGCATTTGTTCACATTTTTCAACCGATTTCTAACCACTGCAACTTAAATTTCACTTTTCTGGTCTCTGCTTCTTTTCTCGTGTACTTTAGCTGCCTTTTTAGTAAAGCATCCCGCCCGAGGACGACACGGCTTGCTTCATCCTGTGTTAGCGTGGACATTCATGGACATATGTTTAGCCCCCCTGGTGAAGCAGAATCCCTGGAATGCAGATGAAGGCCATTTCTGGGCTGAAACTGTGGCTCTTATTGCTAACAGGTGAGCGCAACACTTTTTTGCATGTCTGAGCAGACTTTCTGGTTTAAGGAGACATGATGGAGGACACGTTTGAGTTGGTTGACATTCCAGCTGACAAAAGAAGGGAGGGTTCCGAGGTCCTTGAATGGCAGAAGGTGAGCCTGTCGCTCATCCCCTGTTCATTGAAATACGTGTTTGCTAGTGAAACCGATAAGGTGGACTGCAGCCAGGCCCGACACCTGTGCAGCGCAAGAACTTGATGACAAGTCAAGTCAAGGGAAGGTATAAAGCCAGGGTTGTTGTTTTTTGTTTTTTTTTTTTTTTTGCACTGCATGAAGCGTCACCTTCCCGTCTAGTCATGCCCGTCTGGTCCACTTTATTTGTGCACATCTAATACGCTTCAAGACAGGATCTGCCTTAACCAACATAGCAATGCTCCATTATTTCAACAACTTTTACTGCATCATGCTGAGAGACGTTATTAATATTTTGGTTACCAACAGAGCAAAATAATCGAGAAACGACTGTCAGCGGGATGCGGTGCAGTTTTACAACCACAACAAAAAGGATATTGTGGATTTATTATCATAACAGATTATTTTATGCTGTTCTTGTACGGAATCAAAAGACCGCTATGAGTGAATGATGAGGTCAACTCATTTGAAAAAACAAAATACACAAAAACTGAGGCAATTTTCCTCATAGGAAATAATAATAATAATAATGAAAATAAGAATGAAATAATAAAATAATATTTAAAATATTTTATTAAAAATAATAATAAAATAAAATAATAATAAAAAATAATATTTAAAATATTTTAAAATATTTTATTAAAAATAATAATAAAAATAAAATAATAATAATAAATAATGGAAATATAATTCATTCGTTCCAGACACCCAAGTTAACAAATAAACACTTTAGTATTACAGTTGTCTCTTGTTTGCAGCGGTTAATCGGTTCCAGACGCCACTGTGTTAAACGAATATTCATTCATTTTCTACCGCTTATCCTCACGAGGGTCGCAGGGGGTGCTGGAGCCTATCCCAGTTGTCTTCATACACCCTGCACTGGTCGCCAGCCAATCACAGGGCACATATAGACAAACAACCATTCACACTCACATTCATACCTATAGACAATTTGGAGTGGTTCAGTATATTTTTCATTAAAATAGTAGTCATGCCAAAATGTTGTGTTGCTGCTGGATGTTCACAGTATCAGAGTGATACTGTTGTGGGGGTGCTGGAGCATATCCCAGCTGTCTTGGGGCGAGAGGCGGGATACACCCTGGACTGGTGGCCAGCCAATCACAGGGCACATATAGACAAACAACCATTCACACTCACATTCATACCTATGGACAATTTGGAGTGGCTAATTAACCTAGCATGTTTTTTGGAATGTGGGAGGAAACCGGAGTACCCGGAGAAAACCCACGCATGCACGGGGAGAACATGCAAACTCCACACAGAGATGACCGAGGGTGGAATTGAACCCTGGTCTCCTAGCAGTGAAGTCTGCGTGCTAACCACTTGACCGCCATGCCGCCCGTTAAACGAATATGTTATGCTCATTTTTCCGCCCTTTTGTATTGACTTGTGTGCTCCTGTAGAGCAGCTACACATGACAACCAGCACATAAAGCTTTCTAGTTCTTCCAGAATCTGCGCCTATTCACTTGTATTTCTTTGGATTTTGTGGTTCCGGTGAAAACCGGAACAGCTGGGATAGGCTCCAGCACCCCCACGACAGTATCACTCGGATACTGTGAACATCCAGCAGCAACACAACATTTTGGCATGACTACTATTTTGGTGAAAAATATACTGAACCAGGGCTGCACAGTGGACGGGTGGTTAGCATACAGGCTTCACAGCTAGGAGACCCAAGTTCGATTCCAACCTCGGCCATCTCTGTGTGGAGTTTGCATGTTCTCCCCGTGCATGCGTGGGTTTTCTCCAGGTACTCCGGTTTCCTCCCACATTCCAAAAAACATGCTAGGTTAATTAGTGACTCCAAATTGTCCATAGATATGAATGTGAGTGTGAATGGTTGTTTGTCTATATGTGCCCTGTGATTGGCTGGCCACCAGTCCAGGGTGGACCCCGCCTCTTGTCCTAAGACAGCTGGGATAGGCTCCAGAGGATAATCGGTAGAGAATGAATGAATATAACTTTTTCCCTAACCTCCTTTTCAACCCCTTTTTATTTTCCATATCGCTGTTTTCTATTAATATTATGATTCTAATCTTTATTGTTGTAACATTCAATTTTTCTTCAGTTATACTTTTAGAATGTGCCAATGGTCAGTAGAAAAAAAAATGCCGACCCGAACTGGCCCCTGGGCCGCACTTTGGACACCATTGCCATCCGTGGCGCACGTGTGTGTGTAAAAACCAAAAAAAAAGTGTGACTAATCAGTTTTTTTTGGGGGGGGGCATTTTCCAAACTGGACATCCCAGCCTGGTGCCCAGCAGGGTGCCAGGCCGGGATGTGAGGTTTTTACAAGCTTGGAAAGTGAAAGAAAGGACGGAGCAAAGAAGGGGAGGGACGCTCCGTCCTGATGGAGGTTCTCCGTGAAGAGCTCCTCATCCTCCTCCTTCCTCGCCCAGGCTGGGTGATGATGTGACCGCTCAATGGCACGGCAGCCTCGCATGGACCACGACAGATCAGGAAACGGTCGTTGTTTTTGCTTTTGAACGCGTCGGAACCGTCCAACTTCTTTTTTTTTGTTTTTTTCAAATTGGGACTACAAGTGTCAAGTTTGGTGGCGCAGCAACGGTAAGATCCGTTTATCGGTACTAAATCTTTTATTCCTTTTAAGTAACGATCTACCTCACTTATCGTATCATTTGGAAGGTATTCTCCGATTAGCATATTCGATTAGCACTAGCAAGAAACCTTCTAATTCGTGTCTTTCTATTTGTTTATAATTAGTATAATCTTACTATGCTAATGTTACGCTATGAAACTTGAAGCTTAAAGCAACAGAAGAATCCCCAAAAGTAAACCTTAAACCAAACTTCCTCAAAACATTGTGGAGTTTAAACCTTCCCCATGCAAGTGACTTCCTGTAAGGCAATGGGTGTCCAAAGTGTGGCCCCAGAGGGAGATTTCTAACGCGTTGTTATTTTGGAGTGTCTCACAGCATTGTTAGAAAAACTAAACGGTTTTCAAAGTGCGGCACGGTATTAGAATATAATCATAATTTGGACACATTTTCTGGAGTACCCCAAAGGTGGATTGGGGCCACCCAAAACACCAAATAAGCTAGCTATGAAGGAAAACTGTGTTAAAAATCCCCAAAATGTAGTTGTAGTATAAAGTCAGCCCTCATAGTACTGTGAATGAATACATAAATAATGGCTGTTTGGTGGTAGACTCCAGTTTATTATTAGTCAAAACATGGAAATACAAGTGGTATGTAGTATTCCGGTCACTAGGGGGCAGTAACGGCACAAAACATTAACACATTACATTACCTTAACACTGCATGAAGTCACAAAGTCAGACCTGGCATGTGCCACATTATAGACTGAAAAGCTTCTCCTCCTATTCTGTGTGGAAGTGGTAATTTTTTCACTTCTTAAATGTAATGGGAACTGCACCTTTTTGTCATTTTGTCCATTCACAATACTTATGTTAGCCATGAGCACACAAGATGTAACAACAGCTAAAAAGTGGCATTGGAGCTTAAAGGTAACTATGGGGGTGTTATTTCATGTGTACAAGGCTCTAATAATGATTAAGAAAATATTTAGAAATATTTAAAAAGCTTCTAAAAAAGCTTCTCCTCCTATTCTGTGTGGAAGTGGTAATTTTTTCACTTCTTAAATGTAATGGGAACTGCACCTTTTTGTCATTTTGCCCATCATTCACAATACTTATGTTAGCCATGAGCACACAAGATGTAACAACAGCTAAAAAGTGGCATTGGAGCGTAAAGGTAACTATGGGGGTGTTATTTCATGTTTACAAGGCTCTAATAATGATTAAGAAAATATTTAGAAAGCTTCTAAAAAAGCTTCTCCTCCTATTCTGTGTGGAAGTGGTATTTTTTTCACTTCTTAAATGTAATGGGAACTGCACCTTTTTGTCATTTTGCCCATCATTCACAATCCTTATGTTAGCCATGAGCACACAAGATGTAACAACAGCTAAAAAGTGGCATTGGAGCGTAAAGGTAACTATGGGGGTGTTATTTCATGTTTACAAGGCTCTAATAATGTTAAAAAAATATTTAGAAAGTTCTAAACAGGTTTTTAATGCTGAACATTTTCCTTTAAACGCTGTGGGATATGGAACAAATTAACGGCTGTAAACAAGACAATTAAAGTATTTATTTGTTCATATTTCGGGGGGGGGGGGGTCTGGAACGGACAGAATGGAATGGAAAATTGCTTGTTTAAATTTGTTTTGGTTTTCTTGGAAGAAAATGGTGGATACTAGCAAAAATTTAACATGCAGGCTTTTTTTCTATTGTAGATATTGAACTGATGGCTTTAGCACTACGGTGTCCAAACTGTGACCCCGGGGGTTATACATGCCCCACAGCTTGATTTTTTAATAGACCCGCACACTTTAACAGTATTAATGAAGATTAGGGCCCAAAAAAAATTAAAAAATCATGCGGAAAAAGTTAAGAGAAAAAGTGTTAGGTCTGTTTTGCTTTTTCAGTGGCTTTTTGGGTCGCTACTGCAGAGGGGCACCACCGAAAAAGTTGTTAAAAACCTGAAATTACAACATTTATTTTGTCGTTTTTTTGTCTCATCATGTTATGACTTTTAAAAAAGAACGTATTTTTTCGTTAATACATTGACTCTAAGCTAGCAAGTCACAATCTTCAGAGTTAATTCTCCTAAAATCGTAGCTTTTCTCTTATTTTTCTTTTCTCTATTTTCTTCTTGTAATATTATGACTACTATAACTTTTCCCCAACTTAATTTAAATTAAATTAAATTACAACTTTACTTAGTTTTGTTTGTTTCCCATCATATTCGACTTAATTTTTTTTTTGTATTTTTAACATCTTTTTTTCTTTAGTATTTTGACTTTATGGTAGCAAAATGATATATTTTTCTCAGAATATTATGACTAAATTATCATAAAATTGGAACTACTATCTTAGAATATATATATTTTTTCTTTTTATATTTTGACTTTATTGCTGTGAAATTGCAGCTGTTTTTTTTGTCAATTTCTGCAGTTTTTTCCCCTCTAATTTCCATTTTTTTTAAGTTTCTTCTTATAATATTATGAACTTACTCCCATAATAGTTTGATTCTTAATTCTTATAATACTATAACATTTCCCCAACTAAATTTTCTAAAATTTACTTTGTTTTGTTTCCCATCATTCATTCATTCATTCATTTTCTAGGTCGCGGGGGGGTGCTTAACTTAACTTAATTTTTTAAAATTATTTTAAACATTTTTTTCTTTTGTATTTTAACTTAATGCAAGTAAAATGACATTTTCCTTGTAATATTATGAATACATTATGATAAAATTTTAACTTTTTTCTTGTTAGAATATAGCTTTTTATATATATATATATAGGTTTTTTTCCCGTTATTTTCTACCTATTTCAGTTTTCTTCTTGTAATTTCTCTTTTCATAATAGTATGCCATATGTCATTCCCATAATAAGTATTTTGTCTTCATTTTTGTAATATTCAGATTTTCCTAAAATTACAACTTTCTCATCATATTAATTTTTGTTTTATTAGGATTTCTTTTTTTTATTTTTAGTATTATTTTGAACATGTTTTTCCTTAATATTTTAACTTTATGCTAGTAAAATGAATTTTTTTAAATGTGAACATTTTTTTGTTAGTTTTTATATTTTGACTTTATCCTTGTAAAATTGCAGCTGTTTTTGTCAACTTTTCATGAATTTCCCTCATAATATGACAACGTAATTCTCATACAATGTCATTTTCTCGTTAGATTACGATTTTTTTCTTAATATTTTCATTTTATTCCAATAATATTTTGACTTCAATCTGGTAAAATTCTAACTTTATTTTGTGTTGTTTTTTAAAAGTATTTTTTTTTTGCTGCTAAATTGATATGATTTTTTAAATGCAATTTCCTTGTTAGGTTCCTTAATATTTTCACATTATTCTTGTTTTGCCATTGCAGTTGGGTTTTTTTAATTCCAAAAGTTTTTTTGTGGGGGGGGGGGGGGGGCATGTCTGAGCAGACCAGCTGACCGGCTTGTGTTGTTGGTTGTTGTGGCCCCTTTAAGGTGCAGTCATGTGGCAGAGCTTCCCAATTTGCTGCGCCCTGTTTGGATTGTACGCAGCGGCGGCGCCGCCCGCACACATCAACCGCCTGGCGCTGTTCCCCGACAAGAGCGCCTGGTGCGAGGCCAAGAACATCACGCAGATAGTCGGGCACACGGGATGTCAGCCTCGCTCCATTCAAAACAGGTCGGAATGAATCCCACCTCTCCAGGCGTCTCTAACTCGTTCCAGTGTCGACGGGCCATTTTGAATGTGTGATTTTATGAGAACATAGCAGTAAAAGTGCAGCATCATCTCCACATAAGATAACTGTAATAAAACAAAACAAAAATTAAAGTTACTTATACATAAATATATTTTTGACAGCGTAGTGCAGTCCTAAATCCGTGACTGTTGCCGGAAACGATGATAGCCACATTTACGTTTCTTCTTCGTCTCTCCTTTTTAATTGTGAATTACGAGCACGAGCGTTAGTCCCTCCTCTTCCGCTACAGAGCCAAGACGTTGACCAATGAGGACGGTGAGTGTCAGTCACTACACATCCGGGTACGTTTTGCCGCGCATTTAAGTTTGTGTACGGAAGTATGCCGTTTGAAACTCAGCTAAGGTAACTATATAATAATATAATTCCACCAGTGCATGTTTGTAACACTTAAATGTTTTAGAACATCAAGAAATTGAAATATTACTCAATGACTAGACACAAAATTCAATGTTTAGATGAAACGTTTAATTATTAAGGTAGAAAAGCAATCCAAACATACATAGCCCTGTGTGAAAAAGTGATCTCATAGTACTATAATTTTATTCTCCTAATATTTTGCCCTAATTCCCGCAATATTGTACTTTTTGTCCCAACCTAATTTTCATAAAATTGTTTGTTAAATGTTGTTAAATGTTGTTTCATTGTAATATAATAATAATAATATCATAGTAATATTTTCCCCAACCTAATTTTCCTACAATTCAACTGTATTTTGTTTTTATTACGATATTAATTAATTGCATTCACATTAATAATGCATTTTAATAATATAATTCAAAATTATAAAATAAACCAATTATTGTAAAATTTTAAAATGTTGAATTGATGTTTTTTTGTATTGGGAATAGAATGAAACACATCTATTGCCAATTAATTAAATGAATGCATACAGTAAATATGCTTATTGTTATGACTCCAGAAATGTCCTAAATGAGTGTCCCGTGTCCTCCTTGCAGAGCATGTCTGGGCCAGTGTTTCAGCTACAGCGTCCCCAACACGTTCCCACAGTCCACCGAGTCTCTGGTGCACTGCGACTCCTGCATGCCCGCCCAGACCCAGTGGGAAGTGGTAAGAGTTATTGCTGGTTCAAAGTGGGCTCCCAGAGCCAGCATTCCACATCCCAGACATGAAAGGTGGCGAGCGTGTTTATTGCTCCAACACACACACAAAAAAAAAAAAAAACGCTTGGCACGGATTTGAATAGGTGGGCGCGTCGGTTCCTGAGAACTTGCGGTGACGGCTAGGCTGCCAGGTGAGGTCACCTGGCGTTTGCGTGGAAAACAGCGGTTACCTGACAGATTAGTCACGGCGCTGCTTGTGTGGTGTGTGTGTGTGTGTATTAGAGATGGAGGATCCAAGCTCAACTCCCTTTTAATTAGCTTCAAATGGAAGTTTATGTTGGTGGTTGTGATTATTGTTGCATGAGTTTAACTGGGCCTGGAAATAACAGCGGGTTCTCATGAAAGAGGATCCGAGTCGGGGCTGCGGGGTCTTGATGAAACTGCTGAATGATCGCTTTCAATGCAAACAGCGAAGGGGACGTTGTGTGAGGTCTGGCGTTCCCGCCGCTTAGCTTGGGCAACAGCTCAGATTGGATGGGAATTTATGTGCTTTTATCATTTGGACCAAGTCCTGGGAAAAGGAAGTCCCAGCCAATAGGACGATATGAGCAACACAGCTCTGATATATTATATATATATATATATTTGGAAAAAAAATCTTAATATTATGATTTCATTCCCATAATATTTGGCTTTATTTCCATAACATCATAACTTTTTCCTCAACCAGTTTTTTTCTATTTTTGCCCTTGCATTTTTTTTTCCAAATAGTTCAGCTTTTTTCATAAAATGTATTTTCTTAATATTATGACTTTATTCTCATAATATTAAGACTTTATTCCCTTAATATTATAACTGTTCACTGCAATCTAAATTTCCCCAAATTATTTTTTTAATGTAATTTTCTGTTGATTTGTCTTCCAAATATTTCAGTTTTTTTGGAAAATGTATTTTCTTACTATTATGACTTTATTCTCATAATATTTAGGCTTTATTCCCTTAATATTATTACTGTTCACTGCAATCTAAATTTCCCCAAATTATTTTTATGTAATTTTCTGTTGATTTGTCTTCCAAATATTTCTTTTTTTTGGGGGGAAAATGTATTTTCTTAATATTATGACTTTATTCTCATAATATTTAAGCTTTATTCCCTTAATATTATAACTGTTCACTGCAATCTAAATTTCCCCAAATTATTTTTATGTAATTTTCTGTTGATTTGTTTTCCAAATATTTCAGTTTTTTTGGAAAATGTATTTTCTTACTATTATGACTTTATTCTCATAATATTTAGGCTTTATTCCCTTAATATTATTACTGTTCACTGCAATCTAAATTTCCCCAAATTATTTTTATGTAATTTTCTGTTGATTTGTCTTCCAAATATTTCTTTTTTTTTGGGGGGAAAATGTATTTTCTTAATATTATGACTTTATTCTCATAATATTTAAGCTTTATTCCCTTAATATTATTACTGTTCACTGCAATCTAAATTTCCCCAAATTATTTTTATGTAATTTTCTGTTGATTTGTTTTCCAAATATTTCAGTTTTTTTGGAAAATGTATTTTCTTAATATTATGACTTTATTCTCATAATATTTAGGCTTTATTCCCTTAATATTATTACTGTTCACTGCAATCTAAATTTCCCCAAATTATTTTTATGTAATTTTCTGTTGATTTGTCTTCCAAATATTTCTTTTTTTTTGGGGGGAAAATGTATTTTCTTAATATTATGACTTTATTCTCATAATATTTAAGCTTTATTCCCTTAATATTATTACTGTTCACTGCAATCTAAATTTCCCCAAATTATTTTTATGTAATTTTCTGTTGATTTGTTTTCCAAATATTTCAGTTTTTTTGGAAAATGTATTTTCTTAATATTATGACTTTATTCTCATAATATTTAGGCTTTATTCCCTTAATATTATTACTGTTCACTGCAATCTAAATTTCCCCAAATTATTTTTATGTAATTTTCTGTTGATTTGTCTTCCAAATATTTCATTTTTTGGGGGGAATGTATTTTCTTAATATTATGACTTTATTCTCATAATATTTAGGCTTTATTCCCTTAATATTATAACTGTAAACTGTATAACTGCAATCTAAATTTCCCCAAATTATTTTTTTATGTAATTTTCTGTTGATTTGTCTTAATATTAGGATTTTATTCTCATAATATTTAGGCTTTATTCCCTTAATATTATAACTGTTCACAGCAATCTAAATTTTCCCAAATTATTTTTTTAATGTAATTTTCTGTTGATTTGTCTTCCAAATATTTCAGTTTTTTTGGAAAATGTATTTTCTTAATATTATGACTTTATTCTCATAATATTTAGGCTTTATTCCCTTAATATTATAACTGTTCACTGCAATCTAAATTTCCCCAAATTATTTTTTATGTAATTTTCTGATGATTTGTCTTCTGCCAACTACAGGTGACTCTGGACTGCCCGGGTAATAACGAGACTCCCCGCGTGGACAAGCTGGTGGAGAGGATCTTCCACTGCAGCTGCCAGTCCTGCAGTAAAGAAGGCGTCCAGGAGGGGGCGACGATGCAGCTCTATCCCACAGACAACAGCCTGGAGCCTCCATCTTTACCCGACGCGCTCATTGAGGCTCATTCTCGCCCACCTCCACCCAGTGCAGATAGCCACCCCAAGCACGCTCACGCAGGGCGTCACCACCCGCTTCCACACACATCCGACGGAGGGTAGGTCCCCTGACCCCGCCCCACCCACCCCCACCCCACCAGGCACTCTCCTTGCTATTTGTGTAGTGTTGCAGAAGCACTTTGACTATATGGTTTCACGTGTGTGTTTAAATCTTTTTTTCTCGAGTGAAACGGCGTTGTTAATAACAAGACACCAACCTATAAATGCACTGCTTTGTCTTTGTTTGCATGCGTATCCACCAAATGCCACTCTGGTCTGTTCATAAACTGGTCACATTATTTTTAATCCGCAATAAATTCAGTTCTTACCATAACTTCACTTGATCCATTTATTTTCATTTAGCAACGGGCCCAGCGGGATGATACTGCACATTGAAGTTGGATTTTAATAACATAATTATATTGTTGTGACAGGTGAGCAGTTGTCCCTGGCTATATCACTTTGATTAATTATGGATTATTATTAATCAGAAAATATTGACATGTCGTATTCTGGCCCCGAGGTGTCAGTGATGTTATTATATTACCTCACATAAATTTAGGCTGATATCAGTGAGCTGATCCAATACCAATACTTTGTGCAAGTCTAAGACAGAATATTCCAAATTTGATTTTTATTTATTTTTATTTTTTTTGAAGATTCCCTTAGAGGTGAGATCCTTAGCTGTAATCCTGGTCGCATGCAGCAGAGGGCAGTATTGCTTTGTTTTTAAGGCCAAAGTGTGAGACAAAAAGCATTAATTATTAAGAACTACTTTAAGAATGAAAACTTTATGCACATTTAACTTTTCAAACGTGTCAGATCAACATCACCTGTTTGATTGGAGTGTGGATTTTAAAGCATGAAGAGGTTGTGTCGAAAGTACCGATATCAGTATCGATCCGCACTTCAAAGTAACGTGTACTGTAGTCAACCATTTCACGTCATATTTGTCTTTATTATTATATTTGTTCTCCTCCCATACGTGTGGATGTAGTAAGGTTTTGGATTTTTTTTGTCCTTCTTCCCCACTCCGCTTGAAACACATTGTTATGTTTCTACTAAGGACATTGGAGAAAGCTAACTAGTTAGCTCGGTAGCTTGTTATGCTAGGACGGCCGTCTCTTGTGTCCCTGCAGTGTTTCCGTAGCCTGCGCATTACAGTTGCGCAATGCGTTGTAAACAAAGAATAGCGTAAATGTGACTATGGGGTGTTATTTAATGTCTTCAGGGCGCTTTTGTGAGAATTGTATTGACAAAGTCATAACAGTCATAACTGTAACTACAAAAATATTCAATTTATTATTAATATTAAATCCTACTACTATAGAAATTTGCTCATTTCGGTGAATTTAAATTTCACCAATTGTGCATTTCCGGGATGCTGTTCAGAGTGTGGACTGTAGATGGCAGCATAACTTTCAACATGCCGGTTTAAGCACATTTTGAGGAAATATAGCCAAAGAAGAAGAGAACCAGGAAGCATTGAGCCGTGTTTCTATTCTTGCAAGATAGCACTGTGTTTTGTACAAATAAAAGGCGGACGGATTAACAGCCAGTGTTAATGTTATATTTGCTGGGCGTATTTAACAAGAAAGATGAACAATTTGGTATGTTACGTTTATATTTCCCACTAGAGGGCGCCATAGACTGTACATTACCGTGAACAACTGGCTAACGCACAGCACACTCCAAACACACAAACTCTGTATTCAATACAAATAGTAACGGCAACACTTTAATATATTTTAGTTTTAGGGCCACACCACCGAATTTGCACAAACCTAACTTCAATTTCCGAAAAAGTTGTATAGTTCATCACAAAGCATAAACATATAACAGGAGGCATTTAATAAATGTAATGAATTTAATGAATGAATGATTTAAAGTTGTTAATCATTGAAATACATTAATAATTAAAATACATTATTAAAAAATGACTAATTCAATAATTAATTTAAATAAATGATTAATTATACTACTAAATAATTACTCTAACCGAAATGAACTCAAACCAAAATCAAGTTTTACATGCAGTAAAAATGCATATAAATAATGAATGTTAACAAATGTTTTGTTTTTATTTATTCATAAATGCATACATGTAGAGAAATTTCATCAACGGTAGCAGAAATGTAACTAACTTTAACTACCAGGCAGGTCATTATAAGCAGCTGGTGGCAATCCTTCTGAAGTTCTACAAATCCTTTGTTGTTTTAAGTGAAACTTATTTTTCATAAGATATTCAATCACCGAATGTCTTGAATGTATTTGTTGTTTATTTCTTGACAGATAAAGAATATTTTCCAAATATAAATATTATTTTTATGCATAAATCTATTGTATAAACCAGGGGTGGGCAAACTTTTTGACTCGCGGGCCGCATTGATATGACAAAATTTATGGGGGGGGGGGGGGAGACTATATATTTTACACGTAACAGTCCACCTGGTATTATTGTATCTGTAAAATTGTCATGCAATCTGCTATTATTATTTATTATTTTATATTTATATTTAAATATTTTAAAAATAATAAAATATTATAATAATTACAATAAAATTAAAATAATAATTATTATATTATTATTATGTAAAATATGCAAATATAACAATAATATTATATATAATTAATATAATAATTAGCAGTAATATCATAATTATAATAATCATAATAGTCCTAATAATAATTATAATAATTATAATAATCTAATAATAATAATAATAACAATAACAATAATATTAATTATTATTATTATTATTGTTACTAGTATTATTATTAATAATAATTATTATTATAATAATTATAATAATATTATAATATAATAATATAATAATAATAATAATAATAATAATAATAATAATAATAATAATAATAATTATTATTATTATTATTATTATTATTATTATTATTATTATTATTATTATTATTATTATTATTATTATTATTATGTGCTTGTGTCCCTTTGTAAACAACAGACCATGTCAAAAAACGAAATTGATAAAACCATCAAAAGGTTGGCTCAGGCCATGTTTAAATGAAATACTTTGGAAAGATTGAGCGGGCCGTATTCAAACACTTGGCGGGCCGGATGTGGCCCCCGGGCCGTAGTTTGCCCACCCCTTTTATACTATAAACAGATGTGGTTTTGATGTAAAATAATATCTTTAAATATCTTGAATATCTTACCAGCACAGTTAACAATTGATTTTCAGTTCATGTTGTCAAAATAAATTATATTTAGCCACTTTTATTTTGAAAGCAGATGCACTGCAGTCGATTTGTGGATGCCAGAAGTGTGATGATAACCACAGAACAGGCTGTTTAATGCAACACGAGCAATACAATTATGTACATACATGAACTGTACTAAGCAGGTACCCCAAGCCAAGAGTTACATCAATTAGTCGCTATCAATCATCGTTAGCCATCATCCCTTTCCCCGTCTTATCTGGTCTCGTCCTCGCATCCTATCTCGTACCTTTCTGTTCCGTCTAATTCCATCTGTGCCGCAAAACAAATCAATCACATTCCCCTTATCTCACAGACACGCAACAGAGCTTTGTCCAAGTCAGACAATGTTGCTCACATCACACGGGATTATTAAATAAATCCACGCCTCGCCTTCCTTTGCCGGTGCTCTTTCCCTTGTCGGTGGCGTCATGGCAACCGTAATCCCCGCAATTGAGACTTATCGCACATGTTTGGGATTTTCTCGGCATGCTATCTCGCCATCTGACGCTACGGCATGCTGTTATTGATGAACTGCGACCCTGCATGGCAGAGGTCGTTCCATTTGGGAAGATAAGAAGCGGGACCCAGGTGGAAACAAGCGACCATTACAGTGATTGCTGTTGTTTTAAAGCACTTTCTTCATCCTCCGTTCTGTCATTTGCTAAGAGATGACATGCAAAGCAGATGAATGCATGGCGCTCATGTTCATTCTGGGAGAATCGGAGGAAAAGAGGAAAAACACAACAAAAAATGTGTTAAAACCAACCCAGTGTGTTTGTCGGTGACAAAAAACTTTTATTTCACTTTTTTTACATCAACATTTTCTTGTGACTTTATTATAAATAAAAATAATTAAAATTAAAATTAAAATTAAAATTAAAATTAAAATTAAAATTAAAATTAAAATTAAAATTAAAATTAAAATTAAAATTAAAATTAAAATTAAAATTAAAATTAAAACAAAAAAACCTTAAACTGTATTATGGAAAGCAGGAAGTGAACAAATGTAACAGTTAGTGATTGTAAAAGTACCAGATGGAGGGGTAGGATTTAATAAGCTTTGCTTCTTCCTACTCCTTTTGGACATGTGGAACTGTGAACTGATTATGGGATGCACTCAATTGTAATCTGATGCATGTTCAAATGAAATTAAAAAATTAAAATTAAAATTAAAATTAAAATTAAAATTAAAATTAAAATTAAAATTAAAATTAAAATTAAAATTAAAATTAAAATTAAAATTAAAATTAAAATTAAAATTAAAATTAAAATAACTTAAACTGTATAGCATATAATAATGCTAAATATATTGAGTCTTTAGTTGTGTGTTTGTCGGTGACAAAACACTTTTATTTAACTTTTTTTTTTACATCAACATTTTCTTGCACTTTTCAACTAAAATTTCGATCAGGTGTGACAGGTAACAAAAGGTGACAAAACTGATAATTATAGTTACTTTAAAAAAAAAAAGCATATTTCATGTCTACTTTTCTTGTAACTTTATTAGTTCTTTTTTCAATGGCCCGAGTCAGTTTGCGGTGATCCGCTAAAAGGTCCTAGAGCCGTGCGTGGGACACCCCTATGCTAAAACCAATCAATTTTAAGTAAAAATATGCCAAGCATATGATAATGCTAAATGTATTGAGTCTTTAGTTGTGTGTTTGTCGGTGACAAAACACTTTTATTTACGTAACTTTTTTTTTACATCAACATTTTCTCATGACTTTATTTAAAATTAAAATTAAAATTAAAATTAAAATTAAAATTAAAATTAAAATTAAAATTAAAATTAAAATTAAAATTAAAATTAAAATTAAAATTAAAATTAAAATTAAAATTTAAAAAATTTAAAAAAAATTCAATTCAATTCCACCCTCGGCCATCTCTGTGTGGAGTTAAAATTAAAATTAAAATTAAAATTAAAATTAAAATTAAAATTAAAATTAAAATTAAAATTAAAATTAAAATTAAAATTAAAATTAAAATTAAAATTAAAATTAAAATTAAAATTAAAATTAAAATTAAAATTAAAATTAAAATTAAAATTAAAATCAATTCCACCCTCGGCCATCTCTGTGTGGAGTTAAAATTAAAATTAAAATTAAAATTAAAATTAAAATTAAAATTAAAATTAAAATTAAAATTAAAATTAAAATTAAAATTAAAATTAAAAAACTTAAACTTAAACTGTATTATGGAAAGCAGGAAGTGAACAAATGTAACAGTTACTGATTATAAAAGTACCAGATGGAGGGGTAGGATTTAATAAGCTTTGCTTCTTCCTACTCCTTTTGGACATGTGGAACTGGGAACTGATTATGGGATGCATTCAATTGTAATCTGATGCATGTTCAAATGAAATAAAACCATTGCCATTACCATGATTGGTTAGTCTTTTCAGTGGCCCTAATCCTTGAAGTATGTTTAATAATAAAAAGGACAATTAAAGACCACCTGCAGTTCACAAATGGCCTCTATGGTCACACTTTAAACACTTAAGAAAACAAATAAAGTTTTTTTCAATTGAATGGAAGGTAGATAAAAAAAATAAAGGCCCACAATTTTCAACAGTAAAACATTATAACCTTTCTTATTAATGAGCAGTTAAATTTAGAAAGTTAAAATAATCAATAATTAGCCAGCGTGTCGTCAAAAGTGACAGTCGTGGATGTGATCACGTGACGTCTCGTGAACGCGGGCTTGGGCTGGCACGCGCCTCTCCTCTCTCTCGCGCTCTCTTCCCTCTCGCGCAGCGCGGCGTCTCTAATCAACTAGCAGGTGATTCCCCCCCCCATCTTTCTTTTGTTATCGTTTAAAAAACTGCTAACATAAATCTTATTTTGTGTTATATTTTATGTTTCTTTACGATGTGCCAGCGAGCTTGCGACACGGCGAAGACTTCTGAGAGGATAGAGTGGATTTCCGGTAGACTTTCAGGTAGGTCAAGACTACGTGGACTATTTAGTTACTGTGTTAGCTAACATTGTTGTTGCTAACATAAGATATATGTACAGTAGCGACATTCTTTTAAAAAGGCTTTAGTGGAAAAAATAAGATGGGGGGTGTCATTATTTCTAATCTAATGACTTTCTGATCAACTGATTGTCCATTTTCATTTAAAAACTGTTGACTGTGTGTTTTTTTTTTCACTTGTGCCACTCAGGATGTGTGGCATGGACGTGGACCTGGATGATGGAGGCTCAGGTGAGGAGGACAAGGAGGAAGAGTTGTGGATGGGCGAGCGAGTCAAGATGCTGCCCCCTCCCGTGGCTCACAGTGGAGGTTCTGCCTGGGGCAGCCAGAGAGGAAGGTGCGGCTGCCTGGCATGCGGGGCGGCTCTGGTCCTTTGGGACGTGTTGGTGGTCCTCGCCGGCGCTCTGCTCCTGGTTGTGGTTTTCTCCGTGGTGCTGCTGCCGGCCGTGCTTCCACTCTATGCTGGATTCCTTTGTCATTCCAGGGTGAGTGATGAGCACTTCTGGGCACACTTCATACTTTAAAGTCCTTTATTAAATATTTTTATTATATATATTTTATTTTTCCACCCTCGGCCATCTCTGTGTGGAGTTTGCATGTTCTCCCCGTGCATGCGTGGGTTTTTTCCGGGTACTCCGGTTTCCTCCCACATTCCAAAAACATGCTAGGTTAATTGGCGACTCCAAATTGTCCATAGATATGAATTGTGTCATGACTCAATAATAGTCTGATTCAAGGTGCCTTCTAAAGAACTCTAAACTCATCACTCAGCAGCTTAACACTCAACAGACTGCTAAGAAATATCCAAAAATCAATAGAATTAAAAATAAAAAAAACATTTTAGTGGTTAGCACACAGGTCTCACAGCTAGGAGACCCGAGTTCAATCCCACCCTCGGCCATCTCTGTGTGGAGTTTGCATGTTCTCCCCGTGCATGTGTGGGTTTTCTCCGGGTACTCCGGTTTCCTCCCACATTCCAAAAACATGCTAGGTTAATTGGCGACTCCAAATTGTCCATAGATATGAATTGTGTCATTACTCAATAATAGTCTGACTCAAGGTGCCTTCTAAAGAACTCTGAACTCATCACTCAGCAGCTTAACACTCAACAGACTGCTAAGAAATATCCAAAAATCAATAGAATTAAAAATAAAAAAAACATTTTAGTGGTTAGCACACAGGTCTCACAGCTAGGAGACCCGAGTTCAATCCCACCCTCTGCCATCTCTGTGTGGAGTTTGCATGTTCTCACCGTGCATGCGTGGGTTTTCTCCGGGTACTCCGGTTTCCTCCCACATTCCAAAAACATGCTAGGTTAATCAGCCACTCCAAATTGTCCATAGGTATGAATGTGAGTGTGAATGGTTGTTTGTCTATATGTGCCCTGTGATTGGCTGGCCACCAGTCCAGGGTTTACCCCGCTTCTCGCCCGAAGATAGCTGGGATAGGCTCCAGCACCCCTGCGAACCTCATTTTTAATTTGCTCTCCTGTATATTGACAGATTTATTTTCTCTGCTTTAAATTGTAATTGAAATTTTTTTTTAGTGTTTGTTTGTTTGTTTCGGCTTTTTTATTATGATTGCGAAGTTGCCACAGCAAATCTTTTTTGATCCGGATGCCCTTCCTGACGAATACCTATGATGCTTCCTAGTGGAGATTCGAACCCGGGAGCACTAAGCACAACACCACGGCGAGCTCATAATAGTTTTTTTTACGGTAACTTGAATAAAAAGGAGTTTGATGGCGCTATCTGCAGGTGAAAGAAAGAGTCCAGCAGAGGTTGCTTTACAGGTTAATTTACTCAACATTTTTCAGCAGGAAGATGCTTTGACCAGATGTCTAAGATTGTATAAATCAGGGGTCTCAAACTCAATTTACCTGGGGGCCACTGGAGCTAGGGTCTGGGTGAGACTGGGCCGCATCAGGTTTTCCAAAAAAAAACAAAAACCCATTTATTAAAAACAGAAAAATACACAAACTTTTTCAGTGCTTTGGTTCCAATTTTCTACAAGAAAAGCTCTGATAAAACATTCCACTGTTCTCAAATATCTTAATTTTTATTTTTCTACACAAAATAAGATGAAAAATAAACAAACAAATCAAGAATAAAGAAAATCAATCAATCAGTAATAAATAAATATAATAATAAAACGGCAAATAATAAAAACTTAAGAAAGCACATATAGTTGGTGGGTAGACAAATGATTTTTTTCAGATTAAAATGAACAAAGCATTATTAGAGCCCTGTAGACATGACAAAACACGACTATAGTCACAAAATTATACTCTTTTTATTTACAACATATTGCGCAACTGCAGGGTCTTGAGACACATGCTAACTCGCAAACTAGAGAGCTAGCGACCTAAACGGTAGCCTTCAAGTTATTTCCTTTCAACTTAAATAGCCAAAAACTTACCACTTCCACACGGATAGGGAGGATAACTATTAACAGTTATTTAATCTTTAACATGAACATGAATCAAACGTAATAATTTTTTCTGGGTACATGATACCATACAGCATCCATATCAAACTTGTGCGGGCCGCACTAACATTAAACTTTCACATCAAGGCGGGGGCCTCAAACTAGTGTCCTGTGGGCCACATTTGGCCCGCGGGCCACATGTTTGAGACCCCTGATTTAGAGCGAAGAACTTTTCTTTGTGTGTAACCCTGGTGTGTGGTGTGATTGACAGCAAAGAGAGTTTCCTTTAAACTTACCACTTCCACACGGATAGGGAGGATAACTATTAACAGTTATTTAACCTTTAACATGAACATGAATCAAACGTAATAATTTTTTCTGGGTACATGATACCATACAGCATCCATATCAAACTTGCGCAGGCCGCACTAACATTAAACTTTCATATCGAGGCGGGGGCCTCAAACTAGTGTCCTGCGGGCCACATTTGGCCCGCGGGCCGCGTGTTTGAGACCCCTGGTCTTGAGACACATGCTAACTCGCAAACTAGAGAGCTAGCGACCATACAGCATCCAAATTCAACTTTCATATCAAGGTGGGGGCCTAAACTAGCGTCCTGCGGGCCACATTTGGCCCGCGGGCCGCATGTTTGAGACCCCTGGTGTAAATGCAACTTCTGTAAGTACAATACTGCATATAGTATAAATCAGGGATTCTCAACTGGTGGCGATGGAGATGGCTTCATGAAGGGTACCCACTGTGTGGAACTGATGGCCATGTAACGGTGCTGGCACGGGTGCCAGAGGTTTTGGAGCCCAAACATCCGCTGGGAGACTCGGCACGTGTGAAAGTGACATTTAGCAAGTAATAAATTAGCAAGTAATAAATTACTGTTTTTTTTTTTTTTTTTGGTGGTCTTTCATTTCCACATTATGTCCCTCATAGTAGAAACTGGTAGCTGAAATCTCTTTTGTTTTGATGGATATTTCATATTTCATAAATGAAATAGTTGATCCAAATAACTATTGGTTTATTCTTGAAAATTACAAAAATTGTCAGAGGTGCCGAAAACTTTGCGCACGACTGTATGAATGGCTCGACCCCAGGAAGAGCGGCGCCATCTAGTGTCCTGTGACATTAATGAAACTGAAGAACGTCTCGAATCCCAGAAGGAGAAGCGACAACATGGAAAAGCACGTCAAAGTAACAGCCTCAACAGTCATTTGCATCAATTGCTCCAGCGACTATCATTCTCAGATTGGACTTTTCAGTCATAACAACAACAACCATCTTGAACCCCGAGGAAAGGATGCCAAGGAGACATTTAATTCACCATTACAACAACAACGACATGCAGCTGGCATGTGTTCATGATGGAATGACGCTGTGTTTCCATAATTCAATACGAGTCAGTCAATGAATGATCTACATGTTTGACATTGTGCAGTCTGGATTACAGCCTACAATGTAGACCTCAGGGACCTTCGATTCGCTTCAACCGGAGTCTTGTGACAGCACATCCTCCTGTGAAGATGTACAGCTGCGTTCTCGATCGAGACAACATATTGCACTGTTGAGCGGCGGTATGGACGGCTCAGTGGGTAATAAACACAAGCAAGGCACTACGACGCACTCGGAAAGATCTGCAATATCAAGATGCAGCAACAGAACGATAAAAAAGATGCGGCAAAAGACAACACATGGAAAAGAGCAGTAATTTAGAAAGGATTTGTAGGACTCCTGAATCATTTTGTAGTTTTTTTTTCTGCACACTCGTCACTAATGCTAGCCTGAGGTGCTGTCTGCAGCCTGCACAAGTTGCTAAAGTAGTGCATCTCCTCCAGGATGGCACATTGATAGAATGTCAGGAATGTGGAAGAGATATGAGGAGACAGGTCACAGTGTAGGAGGGCATCAGCAACAAGTCCAAGTCCATCGCCAATTCAAAGGGATTTAATATTTAGGACAAAAAACAGACTTTATTTTTTTTGTAACATTTATTCATTGAGTTTTGTGTGAGTGGGAGGTCGGTGTCATTAACAAATCTCAGGGAAGGGCTAAATTTGAAACACTTCTATGCTCGGGCTACGTTATGCTAGCCATAGCATTTCAGTATGTGGAATCAAACTATGGAATGGATTGAGTAAGGAAATCAAACAATGCACAACGATGAGCCAATTCAAGAAACAATACAAGCAGTTGATGTTTGCTAAATACAAGGATGAAGAGTCTTGAACCAGTCATGATGTGCTATATATATCACTATATTGACACTTACTATGGTACACATTATGGCATTATAAATAAAATATATGAATAAAAGATAAAACAAATTAAAATTAAAATTAAAATTAAAATTAAAATTAAAATTAAAATTAAAATTAAAATTAAAATTAAAATTAAAATTAAAATTAAATGGCCCGAGTCAGTTTGCAGTGATCCGCTAAAAGGTCCTAGGGCCATGCGTGGGACACCCCTATGCTAAAACCAATCAACTTTAGGTAAAAATATGCCAAGCATATGATAATTCTAAATATATTGAGTCTTTAGTTGTGTGTTTGTCAGAGACAAAACACTTTTATTTAACTCTTTTTTTTTTTACATCAACATTTTCTTGTGACTTTATTATAAATTAAAATTTAAATTAAAATTTAAATTAAAATTTAAATTAAAATTTAAATTAAAATTTAAATTAAAATTTAAATTTAAATTTAAATTTAAATTTAAATTTAAATTTAAATTTAAATTTAAATTTAAATTTAAATTTAAAAAAACTTAAACTGTATAGATATGATAATGCTAAATATATTGAGTCTTTAGTTGTGTGTTTGTCGGTGACAAAACACTTTTATTTAACTTTTTTTACATCAACATTTTCTTGTGACTTTAAAAATAAAAATAAAAATAAAAATAAAAATAAAAATAAAAATAAAAATAAAAATAAAAATAAAAATAAAAATAAAAATAATTTACATTAAAAAAACTTAAACTGTATAGCATATGATAATGCTAAATATATTGAGTCTTTAGTTGTGTGTTTGTCGGTGACAAAACACTTTTATTTAACTTTTTTTTACATCAACATTTTCTTGTGACTTTATTTAAAATTAAAAAATTAAAATTAAAATTAAAATTAAAATTAAAATTAAAATTAAAATTAAAACAAAAAAACCTTAAACTGTATTATGGAAAGCAGGAAGTGAACAAATGTAACAGTTACTGATTGTAAAAGTACCAGATGGAGGGGTAGGATTTAATAAGCTTTGCTTCTTCCTACTCTTTTTGGACATGTGGAACTGGGAACTGATTATGGGATGCACTCAATTGGAATCTGATGCATGTTCAAATGAAATAAAACCATTACCGTTACCAAATCTAAGAAAAGGACCCCATGGTTCCGTGAATTTTCTGAAATGTCCAAGCAGTGACAGCCTAATCTTCTCTATGCTTATGAATATTCTCCTTCATCCATATCATTGTATTCTTAGGGCATTCAATCGATCGCAACTGCACTGTTCAGGTTGTCTTGTAAGACTAATCTTCTCAATCTTAAAGGGGGACCTGTTATGCTAATTTTTTTGACCCTTTGTATTGAGTTGTGGTGTCCTATAGAGCAACTACACACAATAACCCACATATAATTTCTTTAGATTTAGCAGAATCTGCACTTATTCCAACTGTATTTCCTTTGATTTAAGCTTCCTGCCAAAACGGTCTGTTTAATTTATTCCACTCACGGGCCACCCAGCCCCTCTGTGACATCACAAAGGAACAGTCTAATTTTGCCCATCATTATCGATATTCTTATGTGAAACATGTACACATATTTATTTCCCTTTTCTGTGCATTATAACACGAGAATAGAAGTTAATATGAGCTAGCTAATAGTGCTGTCATTGGGACACCCCAATTTGATATACATACTGTGATCATGCATTAACACGTACACTGATGATAACATGTAATAGTTGCATCTTGCTGTATGTTGATCATTAATGATGAACGACACTGAGACTAGCGGTTAGCGAAACGTCGTGGTAGTCCACTAGATAAAAATAATTTCTCATGATAGCTGCTACAATAATAACATCGCTGTAGCTTGGTGAGATTTTTTTATGAGGGCTTTAGCGACAAAATAGGTATTTCCCATGGCGTCTGTTGTTAGCTAGCTCATATTTATTCGCGCTAGAATACACAGGAAATGGAAATTAATGTGTTTATGTTTCACACAAGGATTGTGAAACATGAAAGTGCAGTTCTCCTTTAAGAGAGATGCCAAATAGGGTGCGGTTGACCATGTATGAAACATTTCCAGCCTTTAGAGAAAATTATTGATTATGATGAAACATTTAAGTCGCACGGTGACCCAAATGAGGACAAACGCTTTGGTAAATTCATGGATTCCTGCCACATTCCTGTCTTTTGCAAATGTCAAACAAAATCGAAACTGCTTGGAAGTGCGCTGGTAAGCGAGTGAGCTGTGATGGCTTTAATTGCGGTGGGACTTCCTGCGTCCTTCGACACAGCTTGCAGCCACTTTGACACTCGGGATTCGACTGTGAGCTACTGGAGCAGGAAAAATGCAGCATAATTTGACACACGTCTATATGCACATGTCCACATTTGTGGAGGCCATGGAAAACGAGCCACTCGGAACCACTGCGAGAATAACCTTAGATCAGGGGTCTCAAACTCAATTTACCTGGGGGCCACTGGAGCTAGGGTCTGGGCGAGGCTGGGCCGCATCAGGCCGCGTGTTTGAGACCCCTGGTCTTGAGACACATGCTAACTCGCAAACTAGAGAGCTAGCGACCTAAACGGTAGCCTTCAAGTTATTTCCTTTCAACTTAAATAGCCCAAAACTTACCACTTCCACACGGATAGGGAGGATAACTATTAACAGTTATTTAACCTTTAACATGAACATGAATCAAACGTAATAATTTTTTCTGGGTACATGATACCATACAGCATCCATATCAAACTTGCGCGGGCCGCACTAACATTAAACTTTCATATCGAGGCGGGGGCCTCAGACTAGTGTCCTGCGGGCCACATTTGGCCCGCGGGCCGCGTGTTTGAGACCCCTGGTCTTGAGACACATGCTAACTCGCAAACTAGAGAGCTAGCGACCTAAACGGTAGCCTTCAAGTTATTTCCTTTCAACTTAAATAGCCCAAAACTTACCACTTCCACACGGATAGGGAGGATAACTATTAACAGTTATTTAACCTTTAACATGAACATGAATCAAACGTAATAATTTTTTCTGGGTACATGATACCATACAGCATCCATATCAAACTTGCGCGGGCCGCACTAACATTAAACTTTCATATCGAGGCGGGGGCCTCAGACTAGTGTCCTGCGGGCCACATTTGGCCCACGGGCCGCGTGTTTGAGACCCCTGGTCTTGAGACACATGCTAACTCGCAAACTAGAGAGCTAGCGACCTAAACGGTAGCCTTCAAGTTATTTCCTTTAAACTTAATTAGCCAAAAACTTACCACTTCCACATGGATAGGGAGGATAACTATTAACAGTTATTTAACCTTTAACATGAACATTAATCAAACGTAATAATTTTTTCTGGGTACATGATACCATACAGCATCCATATCAAACTAACATTAAACTTTCATATCAAGGCGGGGGCCTCAAACTAGTGTCCTGCGGGCCACATTTGGCCCGTGGGCCGCATGTTTGAGACCCCTGCCTTAGATTGAAGAACTTTTCTTTGTGTGTAAGCCTGGTGTGTGGTGTGATTGACAGCAAAGAGAGTCGCAGACAACTCTGCGACACTTTTTGTCGGCTGCTGTCACACCTCACTACACTCGTGACGATGTCTCTCCCGATCAGACACACGCGGCGCCCACTACCCACACCTCCTCCAAGGCCCCCCACGCGGACTCTTATGACACCCCCTCTCCTGTGTGTCCTTACAGATTCTGAACGGCTCGTCAACTGTCTGCCGTTACCTAGACGACAACAGCAGCTCAGCCCTCATCATTCTCGGCTTTGTGATGATGTCGCCGCTTGTGGTCGTGGCGGCGGCGGTTTTCTGCGGGCTGCTGCGAAGGTTCCGACTGCTGCTTTTCATCCAGCCAATCACCCGTGCATGGTATCGGGGGCGGCTCATGGACTGGGTGGGCGGCGTCCATGCTTGGGTCTGATGACTGAGGGCGAACATAAGACACCATGTTGAGTGGAAGGTAGCTTTTTTTGACCGCATATAGCAGGGGTGTCCAAAATGCGGTCTGGGGGAGATTTCAAAATATTGTTGGGTTGCCTTGCCTCACGGAGAGATGGGGGACCAAACAAACATATTCGTAAATAGATAAAAAGGTAGAAAATTGTTAATATATTTCGGAAAACACTAATAACGGGAAAAACTACTTATACTAAAATCCAAGTATCCATTCATTCATTCATTTTCTACCACTTTTTCCTCACGAGGGTCGCGCTGGAGCCTATCCCAGCTGTCTTCGGGCGAGAGGCGGGGTACACCCTGGACTGGTGGCCAGCCAATCACAGGGCACATATAGACAAACAACCATTCACACTCACATTCATACCTATGGACAATTTGGAGTCACTAATTAACCTAGCATGTTTTTGGAATGTGGGAGGAAACCGGAGTACCCATGCAAACATGCAAACTCCACACAGAGATGGCCAAGGGTGGGAATTGAACCCTGGTCTCCTAGCTGTGAGGTCTGCGCGCTAACCACTAGACCGCCGTGCCGCCCCATCCAAGTATCCAATTATTCAATAAATCCCATAAATAAATGTACAGTCGTCCCTCATAATATTGCAGTTTTATTATCGTTCCCTCGCTATATTGCGTATTTTTGGAAATTATGAGATTATGGTATTTTAGTCGTCAAAACATATTGAAATGCAAGTGATATATAATATTTTGGTTAATGTTACTTGGATGAGACATCCATCCTCATGACATTACCCTACCTTCACTCGATGTAGTGGAAAAAGGAAATCCTCCCATTCTGTGTGGAAGTGGTACATTTGTGCCTTTTTACTTTATCCTTCTCTACTCCATTTGGACAACTTTCTTAAGTTCAGAAGAAATAAATATGAGGCTAACTGGTTAGTTCACTAGCTTGCTAGCTGGTAGAGTCCCTGTAGCGTTAATGGTTGTACAATTTTGTGTAAACAATGGATTATACGAGTGTAAAGGTGACTATAGGTGTGTCATTTCAAGTGTTTAAAAAACGTATTAAGAAAGTCCCTGCTGCCCTATGATGACTAAAAGTAGACGAAGAGGTTCCCTGGCTAGCATATCTACATGGTTTGGTTTACCAAATGTCAAATATCAAAGTGGCTCCAGTATCCTTTGATTACTGCGATTTCGATTTTCAGTACCGAAAAGTTTGGACACCCCTGTTATTTACTGTCGACACTCACCGGTCACTATGTCTTACAAAATATTAATCTCAGTTTTGAGAGAGTGAGAGTTAAGAAAATGAAAACCTTCATAACTTTTGTAGTTACTTAAAGGGGCCCTATTGTAGCGTTCGGTGACAGCGACCTTGCCAGGAATTTGATTCTGAAGACAGATTACAGATTACACTGATATGGCAACACCAAGAAGCTCAAATCTGATTGGACAAAAAAAAAACAAAATATACGCGACTGGAAGCACTGCAGGCCAAGAAACACGCTACAAAATAAATATAGAAAAGACTATTGGGAATAAATTAAAATAATTTAATGGAACACATACTACAGTTAAAGTTTGAAACATAGGTCAGTTTTTCAGGTAGTGGTTAGGCCAGCAGAGAGGGCTATGCTGGCCCTGACTGCATAGTGTTATATTAAAGGTGACTTATGTCAGAACACCATGACTGAGCAGAATAGGACCCCTTTAAGGTGCGCTGACGCTCGGGATGGATTATTTTTATTTTCTTTATTTCCGATTGGAAAAATGAAACCTCATGTAGCTTTATTAGCAGTCACGTCTCGTAGGTGGGAGGATATGAAACATTGCTTTTAAGTGTGTCTAAATAGCAGCGTTAAAAACACTATTAAAAAAACAGAAGAAGGCAAAATGACACATGGGAGCCAGGTTGGCGTTAGCTTGGTCATTTCCTCAGCATTTCTGTGTGCCTTTGCTTTTTGTATTGTGGTCACTGAGATTGTCTTAAAAAACATGACGTTTATGCATATGTTGAATTTGATTTTAGGAAATGACACTAGAAGAGACAAGAGATAATAATCCATGTCCGAAAACTATCCATAGCCTTAATAAATACAGTACGTGCAATACAAACTACAGTAAAGTCTCGTTATATCGATATTGTCGGGAGTCGGAAAAAATATCGATATAACCGGACTGTCGATATATCCGATCCTGCGCCGAACTGCATTAAAAGTGGGCAATAATGCACTCGACATTGTTCTATAGTATAGAACAATGTCGAGCAGCTTAAATCAATCTTTGCTTAAGGATTTCAATACCAAAAAAGAACACGGCGAACGGCTGCTTCCAGTCAACTTTATTTTTCACACTTCCACCACCAGAGCACAGCACACACACCGATTCCCGCACTTCCTGGTTCACAGGTCATGCTCAACCCGCCCCACATAGCTGGCCAAACACATGCCACGAACGCCAGCATGTACATATGAAAAACAGTGATTATTGCAAGCGATAAAAAGATATCTGAATACAACACAATTAAATACATGTATTTGTATGCTTGTGTCTTTGTTGGAATAGGTGTGTATGCTATGTCAGTTGGTTCTTCTGTTGCAGGCATGTGTTTGGCCAGCTATGTGGGGCGGGTTAAAAAAAAAATAAAGTAGCCGTTGGCCGTGTTCTTTTTTGGTATTGAAATCCTTAAGCAAAGATTGATTTAAGCTGCTTTTGTATCGATATAAGCAGACCAAATTGGCTGGCGGGAGATGAAAAGGGCATCGTAGTAACCGGATTATCATAATAACCAGGTATCGTACTAACGGAACTAATTATATCCTAAAAGACTAGAAATTTGCCGGGAAATGAAAATAGTGTCGTAATAAGCAGTAATTCGTTATAACCGATATCGATATAACGAGACTTTACTGTATTAAGATTTACAACAAGATCGATAATATAACTTGGCAATATTTTTCACAAAAATCACTTTTGTCTTTTGTCCTATTATTGTATGAGTTCCAGTTTAAAAATATACTCACTTTACTAGTAATGATGTCTGAGGTTTGAATGATACAGTGGCGTAACTGTACATTAAGGCAAGGGGTTCTCAACTGGTCTCACCCTGAGACTTTCAGTTTCCCATGGTCTTAAAGTCACAGCCCACTTTTATTGCAGTCAAACTATCTATTTAAACATAAAAACGCATATTACACTTGCAAAGTGCAAGAAACAACAAGGAACATGGCAACTAAATGCAAAAATTAATGCAGTAGAACCCCGAGTAGTCTTCCGGTTAACGTCTGAAATTTAGGCCACAATTTTGCCTCGGTGTGCGTCCATTCTCTCGAAAGCCCAAAATGTCAACACAAAGCACATTTTTATAGTTGAACATGCATAAAACAATTTTAAATGCATGCAAATGAGGAACATTTACCTTCATTCGAGACGTGACTGTTCCCAAAGACAGGCAGCCAGATCAACCACCACCTTTCAGTCACATTGTCAATCAAGATAAAAGTAACTTTAAATATTAATTTATCCCATTCAGTCATCATTTATATGTATTTAGATGCATTTCAAATTGTTTACTGCATGTAAACAGTTGTCCTTTGTTTATCACAGTGAATTGGTTCCAGACCTGATCGTGAGAAGTGCAAAGCAGGATTCAATATTTTTCTCATTACAGCATAGAAAAATCTGTTTATGATATTGCAAATAGGGTTTTACCATTATTAGATCGCTCTTTATATTACCCAATATAGTCAACATAATTATTGGAAATAAGCCATTTTAAAGATAAGCTAAGGTTAGCATGGAGCGCATCCTTCACCGTGCACTTCAACGGCCTACTTAAAAAGCAGAGAACACATGCAGTGAGCTGCTGTCGGCCACTCTCTACACTGCTAACCTGTTGCTAGCACTCAGCTAACAGTCAAATCAAGTGACGTTCTAAGCGTGATGTAATTGTAAAACGTGTTTTGTGCGGTAATATTAGGCTTTCAGGACTTATTGATTTACTGTAAATGATCTTGTATGAGAAAAAATGTATTCGCTTAGCGTCCGTTTCAGTTAGAGTCGGTCCTGCTGGAACAAATTAATGATGCTGACCAAGTTTCCATTGTACATTATTAAAATGAGGTATCAAAATTTCACAAAAAAATACCTAAAAATCATCAAATCATGTGGGTAAAAAAACAGTTGTGCATGATATCTTTTGGAAGAAAAGAAACTGACCACGGAATCAAAATTGAAAGTTGCAGTGCACTCAAGATCTTTATTTTTTATATACAGTAAAGTCTTGTTATATCGATATTCTCGGGAGTCGGAAAAAATACCGATATAACTGGACTATCCATATATCCGATCCTGCGCCGAACTGCATTAAAAGTGGGCAATAATGCATTCGACATTGTTCTATACTATAGAACAATGTCGAGCAGCTTAAAACAATCTTTGCTTAAGGATTTCAATACCAAAAAAGAACTCGGCGAACGGCTGCTTCCAGTCAACTTTATTTTTCACACTTCCACCACCAGAGCACAGCACACACACCGATTCCCGCACTTCCTGGTTCACAGGTGTGAAAAATAAAGTTGACTGGAAGCAGCCGTTCGCCGTGTTCTTTTTTGGTATTGAAATCCTTAAGCAAAGATTGATTTAAGCTGCTTTTGTATCGATATAAGCAGACCAAATTGGCTGGCGGGAGATGAAAAGGGCATCGTAGTAACCGGATTATCATAATAACCGGGTATCGTACTAACGGAACTAATTATATCATAAAAGACTAGAAATTTGCCGGGAAATGAAAATAGTATCGTAATAAGTAGTAATTCGTTATAACCGATATCGATATAACGAGACTTTACTGTAATTATTTTTTAATAATTAAGGCATTCATGGTGCTTTCCACGCTAGTTAACAAGCTCGATGGCGACGTTGTTATTGGACTGTGCTTCATCAATGTGATCCGTGATGCAGAAATCATGTCATATCACAAATTTCATGTGACTTGTGAGAATGTGTCCCTCCCAGAATGGGTCAGTGTGACACTTTTGGAACATTACCCGCCAGTTGAGAATCTCCGGTTTCAACTATTATGGCTTTTTTGTGTGTTTGCTTGTAGAAAACAAAGACTACACACAATACCATGCTGAGAACGCCTATCAATAAAAAAAACAACAACACAGTATCTCTTTTGTGATGTGACCTTTTTAACAACGAGATTAGATTTAACATTCAACACACCCACACAGAACACGGAGCAGCCTGCAATTTTAAGACAAACCACCCTAATACATCCTCATTCCGCTAATCAATATTAACAATGTACCCACATGTGCAGAACAAGCCAGTTAATCACCTAATCAGGGGAAAGTGTCCCGGATTCATCTCGGTGAGCAATGCGCTTATAGACAAGCGCATCATTTACAAAGATTACACCGTTGAACTGCAACCTTGCACATTTCATCGACTGAGCGTCCCCTTTTCCCGTTCATCAAAATCATAGCAGATGAGCACTCTCCCAATCCCAATGTAAGGCTCTTAGCATAACTTGAAATTGAAATTACGAGGGCTCGTGCAACTCCTCCACCCGGCCCACACATTTCCACGAGCCCAGCAAATTTTCCAAGTGGAAGTGGGTTAGATAATGGATGCTGATGTATGCATGAGTGTACAAAAGCAAAGAAAAAGGTCACAACCGCGCAGTGTTGTGTACATGGAATAAGCGCCATTGTATGAAACAATCTGTATAAGATATTTCTTTCTTTCGGACATGCTTAACAAGGTACATTTAAGTATGTATATGTAAGCTGCACCCACTACTTAAAAAAAAAAAAAGATATTTATACATATACAGTAAACCTCGGATATATCGGACTCGGATATATCGGAAATTCGCTCACAACGGACAGATAAAAAGGAACCAATTTTTCTGTAATGCATTTCCAATAAAAAATCATTGCATATATCGGATTTTTTATAACGGATTTCGCCTATTTCGGACAAAATCTCCAGTCCCGTTCCAATGCATTTCCATTAAATTTCCCTCGCATATATCGGATGGCCGCATCGTGGCGCTCCGATTCACCGAATCGTGACAGGCCACTATAAGACGTCATTTGCAGCGTTTGCAGCATTGCCTGCGCGTCCAGGTACATTGGAAACATAGTCAAGGAAGTGCCTTTTTATAACGGATAAAATCCGATTTACGCATATACCGGATATAAATCCGATATATGTGTAAAACGGACATTTTCCGGTATACGCATATAACGGATTTCGCTTATATCAGACAAAACCAGTGGGAACAATTGAATCCGATATATCCGAGGTTTACTGTAGTATATAAATGTATAGTATAGTATGTATAGTAATGTAGTATACAAATGTCCATGTGATAAAATGGCATATTGTGGCGCTCACAAGTCCGTGGGGCCTGGTAGCTCTTTATTTGACAGGAGCCAATCATGTGCTACGAAAAAACTCACAAGCTTGTCAACCCATTGGAAATCACAGGAGGTCATTCATCTTGTAAATAATGTTAAACTCATCACACAGCAACTTAACACTCAAAGAGCTAAAACTAAAAGAGTCATGGGGGTGCTGGCGCCTATCCCAGCTGTCGTTAGGCGAGAGGTGGGGTACACCCTGGGCTGGTGGCCAGCCAATCACGGGGCACATATAGACAAACAACCATTCACACTCACATTCATACCGATGGACAATTTGGAGTCGCTAATTAACCTAGCTTGTTTTTGGAGTGTGGGAGGAAACCGGAGAAAACCCACGCAAACTCCACACAGAGATGGCAGAGGGTGGGATTGAACTCGGGTCTCCTAGCTGTGAGGCCTGTGTGCTAACCACTAGACCGCCGTGCAGCTATTGGAAGAAGTTAATAGTTAAAATATTTTTTATTTTTAACTCTATTGATATTTGGATTTCTTAGCAGTCTGTTGGGTGTTAAGCTGCTGAGTGATGAGTTCAGCGTTCTTTAGAAGACACCTTGAGTCAGAAGTGAAATCTGCAATCAAGTAGAACTATATTAATACTGTAAATCCTCTCACCATACACCTTTAGCATTAGCATTTTATCACATTTCTCTTCTTTTAAACACACGCAAAGTTCACAGTTTGTTTGAATTTTATTGATCAACATATGAGATTGGACACTAGACATTACACGCATTCACTCCTCAGATCTTGGCTCGTCTTTGCACCATTCGACTGTAGCATTTTTGTATCCTTGTTAAAACATATTCCTCCTCATCGTCCTACATCGACCGAAGATTCATTTACAGCCACGTAACTTCTGCCTTCATTCAGCATATACTATTGCTAGAAGCTCGCAATCCTATAGCAGGAAACTGGCAGTCCTGCATGACGGTCTGACAATGGTCTACAGCAGAATGCAGAACACAATGGCCGGGTTCTCCCTTAGCCAATCAGGACTGTTCTTTCGCCAACTACAGGCGGACAGACAGCTGAGACAAAATGGACACGTCTGGACATGTCTACAACACCCTCTACTGGTAGCAGTAGTAAATACAATAACAGACACATTCAACAGGGCACCTATAGATCACTCTAAAATACCACAAGGATGCAGAACACAATGCGTCTTCATAAGCTGTTCAAAACACATGCAAACTTGCCTGTAAATTGCACTTTAAAAATTATGCGAATGGTGATGTAGCGAGGGACCTTTTTTCAACCTAACGAAAAAAAAAATACAAATCTAAGGAACGTTCTCATGTGGTCAGGGCCTTAGTGTAAACAAGGTAAAATAAGATGAAAAATAAATAAACAAATCAGATAAAGAAAATAAATCAATCAGTAATAAATAAATAAATATAATAATAATAATAAAACGGCAAATAATAAAAACTTAAGAAAGAACATATAGTTGGTGGGTAGACAAATGATTTTTTTCAGATTAAAATGAACAAAGCATTATTAGAGCCCTGTAGACATGACAAAACACGACTATAGTCACATTTATACTCTTTTTATTTACAACATATTGCGCAACTGCAGGGTCTTGAGACACATGCTAACTCGCAAACTAGAGAGCTAGCGACCTAAACGGTAGCCTTCAAGTTATTTCCTTTCAACTTAAATAGCCAAAAACTTACCACTTCCACACGGATAGGGAGGATAACTATTAACAGTTATTTAACCTTTAACAGGAACATGAATCAAACGTAATAATTTTTTCTGGGTACATGATACCATACAGCATCCATATCAAACTTGCGCGGGCCGCACTAACATTAAACTTTTAATATTCATAAGGCGGGGGGCCTCAAACTAGTGTCCTGCGGGCCACATTTGGCCCGCGGGCCACGTGTTTGAGACCCCTGGTCTTGAGACACATGCTAACTCGCAAACTAGAGAGCTAGCGACCTAAACGGTAGCCTTCAAGTTATTTCTTTTCAACTTAAATAGCCCAAAACTTACCACTTCCACACGGATAGGGAGGATAACTATTAACAGTTATTTAACCTTTAACATGAACATGAATCAAACGTAATAATTTTTTCTGGGTACATGATACCATACAGCATCCATATCAAACTTGTGCGGGCCGCACTAACATTAAACTTTCATATTCATAAGGCGGGGGGCCTCAAACTAGTGTCCTGCGGGCCACATTTGGCCCGCGGGCCACGTGTTTGAGACCCCTGGTCTTGAGACACATGCTAACTCGCAAACTAGAGAGCTAGCGACCTAAACGGTAGCCTTCAAGTTATTTCCTTTCAACTTAAATAGCCAAAAACTTACCACTTCCACACGGATAGGGAGGATAACTATTAACACTATCAAACTTGCGCGGGCCGCACTAACATTAAACTTTCATATCAGGGCGGGGGCCTCAAACTAGTGTCCTGCGGGCCACGTGTTTGAGACCGCTGTTCTACAGCTTTAGGATTAAAACATGACGTACATTTAAATTGCCATATTTTGCAGATGAGTGCGGGAAAAAAAGTCACGTTCTGTATGAACGAGATAATAATTCTTCAGGATTTAGTGCACAGAAAACAGACTAATTATGAAAGGACTATAGAGCTGAGCTTTTGCCTATTAATTTCCAATAGGAGCATGCATCTCTCTCTCTCTCTCTCTCTCTCTCTCTCTTCTCTTCTCTTCTCTTCTGGGCATAAGCAGCCAAGCAGATAACAAAGTTTAAAAACAGGCGTAATGGCAAACATGCATTGTGATTTGCACATTCTCTGCACAATAACAAGTGCGGGTGATGAAGCACTCAAGTGCATAATTACCAGCAGCCAGTGAGGCATGGCTCGTTGAGGAGAAACACTTCCAGGGCAGGCTGGAGGCGGAGACAAGTGGAGACTTTTAATTAGCGCAATGAACCTCTCCTCTTTTATGCTCCATTTAATGACACTCCGCCAATTAGGCTTTGTCATGTCAAGAGAAGAAGGAAGTGGCGGCGTCCAACCTGAACACCTTCTTTGTAACTGTCATAAGTCACGTCTCAAACTGGCCTTCACACGTTACGTGTTCATGTTATGTCTGATGGATGTATGCATGTGTGTGAATGGATATACGCGTCAACATTATTTGTGCACGTGAATGAATATACAGATACTTACATTATGCATGTGTAGAGAATGAATGAATGAATACATGTTAATATTATTTGTGCAAATGAATGTACATACAAAAATGTGTGTGAATGAGTGTGAAAGAGTTTTTGCACGTGAATGGATAAACATATTTACATGACTGTATGCATGTGTGTGAATGAACATACATGTTAACATTATGTGTGCATGTGAATGGACATACAGATATTTACAACATGCATGTGTATGAATGGACATATGTACATGTTAACATTATTTGTGTATGTGGATTGACATGTATTTACAGAATGCATGTGTGTGAATGGACATACAATACAAGTTAAATGCATGCAAATGGACAGGTATTTACAGTATGCATGTGCGTGAATGTACATACACATTATGTGTGCATGTGAATAAACATACATGTTAACATTATTTGTGTATGTGGATTGACATGTATTTACAGAATGCATGTGTGTGAATGGACATACAATACAAGTTAAATGCATGCAAATGGACATGTATTTACAGAATGCATGTGTGTGAATTGACATACACATTATGTGTGCATGTGAATGGGCAGACATTTATAGTATTCATTTGTGTGAATGGACATACATGTTAACATTATTTGTGTATGTGGATTGAAATGTATTTACAGAATCCATGTGTGTGAATGGACATACAATACAATTTAAATGCATGTAAATGGACAGGTATTTACAGTATGCATGTGCGTGAATGTACATACACGTTAATATTATGTGTGCATGTGAATGGACAGACATTTATAGTATTCATTTGTGTGAATGGACCGACACGTTAACATTTGTGCATGTGAATGGACAGACAGATATTTACAACATGCATGTGCGTGAATGTACATACACGTTAACATTATGCGTGCATGTGAATTAACATACAGATACTTATGCATGTGTGTGAATGGACATACACTGAGTTTTTGCACGTGAATGGATAAACATGTTTACATGACTGTATGCATGTGTGTGAATGGACATACATGTTAACATTATGTCTGCATGTGAATGGACATACAGATATTTACAACATGCATGTGTATGAATGGACATAAATGTTAACATTATTTGTGTATGTGGATTGACATGTATTTACAGAATGCATGTGTGTGAATGGACATACAGTACATGTTAAATGCATGTAAATGGACAGGTATTTACAGTATGCATGTGCATAAATGTACATACACATTATGCGTGCATGTGAATGGACAGACATTTGTAGTATTAATTTGTGTGAATGGACATACATGTTAACATTATTTGTGTATGTGGATTGACATGTATTTACAGAATGCATGTGTGTGAATGGACATACGTACAATACATGTTAAATGCATGTAAATGGACAGGTATTTACAGTATGCATGTGCGTGAATGTACATACACGTTAATATTATGTGTGCATGTGAATGGACAGACATTTATAGTATTCATTTGCGTGAATGGACTGACACGTTAACATTTGTGCATGTGAATGGACAGACAGATATTTACAACATGCATGTGTATGAATGGACATAAATGTTAACATTATTTGTGTATGTGGATTGACATGTATTTACAGAATGCATGTGTGTGAATGGACATACAATAAATGTTAAATGCATGTAAATGGACAGGTATTTACAGTATGCATGTGCGTGAATGTACATACACATTATGTGTGCATGTGAATGGACAGACATTTATAGTATTAATTTGTGTGAATGGACATACATGTTAACATTATTTGTGTATGTGAATTGACATGTATTTACAGAATGTATGTGTGTGAATGGACATACAGTACATGTTAAATGCATGTAAATGGACAGGTATTTACAGTATGCATGTGGGTGAATGTACATACACATTATGTGTGCATGTGAATGGACAGACATTTATAGTATTCATTTGTGTGAATGGACCGACACGTTAACATTTGTGCATGTGAATGTACAGACAGATATTTACAACATGCATGTGTATGAATGGACATACGTGTTAACATTATTTGTGTATGTGGATTGACATGTATTTACAGAATGCATGTGTGTGAATGGACATACAATAAATGTTAAATGCATGTAAATGGACAGGTATTTACAGTATGCATGTGCGTGAATGTACATACACATTATGCGTGCATGTTAATGGACAGACATTTGTAGTATTAATTTGTGTGAATGGACATACATGTTAACATTATTTGTGTATGTGGATTGACATGTATTTACAGAATGCATGTGTGTGAATGGACATACAATACATGTTAAATGCATGTAAATGGACAGGTATTTACAGTATGCATGTGCGTGAATGTACATACACGTTAATATTATGTGTGCATGTGAATGGACAGACATTTATAGTATTCATTTCTGTGAATGGACCGACACGTTAACATTTGTGCATGTGAATAGACAGACAGATATTTACAACATGCATGTGTATGAATGGACATAAATGTTAACATTATTTGTGTATGTGGATTGACATGTATTTACAGAATGCATGTGTGTGAATGGACATACAGTACATGTTAAATGCATGTAAATGGACAGGTATTTACAGTATGCATGTGCGTGAATGTACATACACATTATGCGTGCATGTGAATGGACAGACATTTGTAGTATTAATTTGTGTGAATGGACATACATGTTAACATTATTTGTGTATGTGGATTGACATGTATTTACAGAATGCATGTGTGTGAATGGACATACAATACATGTTAAATGCATGTAAATGGACAGGTATTTACAGTATGCATGTGCGTGAATGTACATACACGTTAATATTATGTGTGCATGTGAATGGACAGACATTTATAGTATTCATTTGTGTGAATGGACCGACACGTTAACATTTGTGCATGTGAATGGACAGACAGATATTTACAACATGCATGTGTATGAATGGACATACATGTTAACATTATTTGTGTATGTGGATTGACATGTATTTACAGAATGCATGTGTGTGAATGGACATACAGTACATGTTAAATGCATGTAAATGGACAGGTATTTACAGTATGCATGTGCGTAAATGTACATACACATTATGCGTGCATGTGAATGGACAGACATTTGTAGTATTAATTTGTGTGAATGGACATACATGTTAACATTATTTGTGTATGTGGATTGACATGTATTTACAGAATGCATGTGTGTGAATGGACATACAATACATGTTAAATGCATGTAAATGGACAAGTATTTACTGTATGCATGTGCATGAATGTACATACACGTTAACATTTGTGCATGTGAATGGACAGACATATTTATTGAATGGATAGACATGTTAATATTATGTGTGCTTGTGACCGGACAGACGTATAGATCATGTTTGGGAATAAACATGGACAGGCAGACGCCAGATGTTTACATTATGTGTGTGTGCGTGAATGGATAGACAGATGTTTACATCATGCTACGACATAGCCTTGTCTGTGCTTTCTCATTCTCTGCTACTTTATGTAGCACTCAGGGTGAATCTATAAGGCATTTTACTGCACTCTCTACTCATTTGCCTCCCGTGTACTCTCTCTCTCCCTCACACACACACACACACACACACACACAGCCAGGTGTTTATTATGGACATTGTGTCGCTAGAATGTGTCCTTGTACACCACAATACCGTCCTTTTACAGCCTCTTTGCGCTTCATTATCATTGAGGAGAAATATTTGATTGATTTGCTATTGATCTGCTCACATCTTAAAGGAGAACTGCACTTTTCTGTGTAAAGATAAAGATATAAACCAGATAAAATGAGGCAGCTAATTAATGCCCGTAATGGGATGCATCTAATCCGTCTAGAAAGAATTCTGAAAAAAAACATTCACACTCACATTCATACCTATGGACAATTTGGAGTCGCTAATTAACCTAGCATGTTTTTGGAATGTGTTTGTGTTCTTACAAAGAACACTAAACTCATCACACACCAACTTAACACTCAAAAGGTATAATTATGAAACCAACTCAAGGAAAATATTCATTCATTTTTCCTCACGAGGGTCACGCGGGGGGGGGGGTGCTGGAGCCTATCCCAGCTGTCTTGGGACAAGAGGCGGGGTACACCCTGGACTGGTGGCCAGCCAATCACAGAGCACATATAGACAAACAACCATTCACACTCACATTCATACCTATGGACAATTTGGAGTCGCTAATTAACCTAGCATGTTTTTGGAATGTGTTAGTGTTCTTACAAAGAACGCTAAACTCATCACACACCAACTTAACACTCAAAAGGTATAATTATGAAACCAGCTCAAGGCAAATATTCATTAATTTTTCCTCACGAGGGTCACGCGGGGGTGCTGGAGCCTATCCCAGCTGTCTTCGGACGAGAGGCGGGGTACACCCTGGACTGGTGGCCAGCCAATCACAGGGCACATATAGACAAACAAACATTCACACTCACATTCATACACCTATGGACAATTTGGAGTCGCTAATTAACCTAGCATGTTTTTGGAATGTGTTTGTGTTCTTACAAAGAACACTAAACTCATCACACACCAACTTAACACTCAAAAGGTATAATTATGAAACCAACTCAAGGCAAATATTCATTCATTTTTCCTCATGAGGGTCACGCGGGGGCTGCTGGAGCCTATCCCAGCGGGGTACACCCTGGACTGGTGGCCAGCCAATCACAGGGCACATATAGACAAACAACCATTCACACTCACATTCATACCTATGGACAATTTGGAGTCTCCAATTAACCTAGCATGTTTTTTTTTAATGTGGGAGGAAACCGGAATACCTGGAGAAAACCCACGCATGCACGGGGAGAACATGCAAACTCCACACAGAGATGGCCGAGGGTGGAATTGAACTCGGGTCTCCTAGCTGTGAGGCCTGTGCTCGGTGATTAGCGCCCATGGATGGAACTTCATTCATTCATTCATTCATTTTCTACCGCTTTTTCCTCACGAGGGTCGCGCGGGGGTGCTGGAGCCTATCCCAGCTGTCTTCGGGCGAGAGGCGGGGTACACCCTGGACTGGTGGCCAGCCAATCACAGGGCACATATAGACAAACAACCATTCACACTCACATTCATACCTATGGACAATTTGGAGTCTCCAATTAACCTAGCATGTTTTTTTTTTTTGGTATGTGGGAGGAAACCGGAGTACCCGGAGAAAACCCACGCATGCATGCGAGATAGCTGAGGGTGGAATTGAACTCGGGTCTCCTAGCTGTGAGGCCTGCGCTCGGTGGAAAGCGCCCGTGGATGGAAGTTATGAAGCCAAAAATGTACCACTTCCACATGGAATGGGAGGAGACCTTTTTCCTCATGTGGGACATGCCATGTCTTCATTGTTTGTTTTGTGTCATTACCGCCGCATGATGGTCTCCTAGTTGTGAGGTCTAACCACTTGACCACCGTGCCGCCTGACAACAAATTAATATTATCTAAAATTTATAACAGGGATGGGACCTTCAGCC